>NC_089216.1:20888028-20963028 GCF_963930695.1 Labrus bergylta
GGAGTCCAGGGACTGTGAGAAATCTATATCTGCTGAATATTTGATCAAGTTTAAGCCCTCTGATTTGAGCCTCCTGCCAGGCTCTGAAGAAACCACAGACACCGGGGGAGAGGAGAGGAAGAACTGCAGGGAGGAGGGAGAAGAGAGAGGGGGAAGGAAGGGGGGAAACAAGATGACCACAGTGAGGGGATTAGGGCCCAGGTAGGGGTTGTTTTATACACAGTAATCCCCCTGAAACTAGAACAATACATCCCATCTTTAATTCCTCAGTAAATCAGCTTGAATGCAGGCTGAGAAAGTGGTCATCATCTCATGTGATTATTCCTGAAAAGCCTTAACAAGTGCCAACTTTTATTATTATTATTAATAATAATAATAATAATAATAATAATAATAATAGTAATAATAATAATAATATTATTAATAATAATAATAATAATAATAATAATAATAATAATAATAATAATACATTTTATTTATAAGTGCCTTTCAAGACACACAAGGACACTGTACAACAATCAACATTTAATAGCAACGATGGATAAAATCAGCATACAACAAAAAAGGAATGAAATGTAGGACAGTGTAATTACAGTTAAAATGTCTGACATCACTTCGTTAGAGTGCAAAATTGAATTTCCCCTCATGATAATAATAAAGTATAACTTCTTCCTCTTCTTAAATATCAATTTTTTTCTCAGGGATAATAATATCCACATTTTACAGCATTTGTTTTTATTGCAGTTTTCTGTACACACTCGTGACAAATAAGCAAGCCATGTACTGTAGCATGGATTTTGGAATAACACATGAGGTCACAGATAGATAGTTGGTTTTGTGCCTTTGAAACAAGTTTGTTAAGGTTGTGCTGTAGTTTTCAGATATTCTGTCATAAGAAAGGTAAGGAACCGAACAGCTGGTTGTTTTTTCTAGTGAATTGATTTTAACTTGTTAATGTACCGACACTTCAAAGAACAGATATATATCCGCCTACATAGCATGATGTCTCAATAATAATCAACCACAGTGAGTAGGAGAAGGTGTTCACCTATACGTAAACTATGAAGCGCGCCTTCAGTAATGCGAGGGAAATTGTGAAGGCAGATGGTAATGTTGAACTGATACCAAATGTTAATTATTGATCCACGTTATCGCAAACATTCAAACCAGCAGTCGGTTTTGTGCTTCTGTTTGTAGTGGGCCACAACTATCCCATAATCACCCCTTCAATTTGAAAAGATAATCCACCTCAAATCTTAAATCAATATCTCATCAGCGCTCCCTCACCTTCACAAGAGCCACACCGCACTGTATGATTACTTACTGGTGAGATTATCATCAGTGGTTGGAGAAATGCAAGATGACATCAAATAGCATTAAAAGAATTGCAGTGAAGAGCATCAATAGCTCTTAGTATCGTCTTATACCATGCATACATCACCAAGCAGCATTTTAGTTTTCCTGTAGTTTTTGTATGTGTTCAATCGCAAGATAGCGGCCATTTTTGTAGAGTCAGCTGACACACTATCTCAACCTCCTGCACTACCTGCAAGGTTTGGGTAAATTAGTGAAGTCTTGAAATAAAGAAATCAGTGAGACTTCTAAAGTTTGGCTTTTGTCCCACAAAAAAAACACAGACTAAAAAAGTGGAATGTAATTCTTCTTTTTATCCCATCTTTGGATCTGAACAACTTCTTGAAATTTCAGGCACCGCCCTGTTTGATGAACCGTGGCAGCAGCAACATGCTGCCAGACTTCACTTCTGTCTTTTGTTTTTGACCCCCCACTGCTCAGGCCACTAACGAAAATCTGCTTCCTAACCTCCATCTTACCCACAAGCACCTTTATCTTTTGGTCAGAAGCATTCCTTTTCTTCATTTTTTTCTCTGTTGATTCACATCAGCCCCAATATTATGCTTAAATATCTAAATGTATGTGGTCATTTGCATTGATGTTTTTGGGTTAAATGTGGGCATTTAAAAGGCTAAGGGGGAAGATTAACTGCAGGTGAGTGTGTGTTAGGTTTTATAACTTAGGTTTCTTTTTATATGCAGTTTTCAGTTTTGGTTATACTTCACTGTCAGACCTTATTTGGATCCAACATAGTGTTGTAAAAATGACACCCCATGTCCACCCCATCCAAACCGCCATACTCTGTACTTCTGTACTTTTTGGCAAATGACTAGAATTGTGTTTGTACATTTTTTAACTTTGAGTGTGTTAAAGCTTTCACATCTGCTGTGGCCCTCGTGGGACCCGCCTATAGAGATCGCTCCGAGCCAGTCCCTGACAGCTATTTTTGAGGTGGACCTGAGACTTGCTGCTTTTTCTAGCCGGCAACACATTTTTCACACTCCACTAAACACATCGGGTTCTTCGGGCCTCAGATAAACTCATGTGTGAAAATAGCCTCAAATAAAGTGCAAAAGTGGAAAATGAAATAGAATAGGCCAGCAGGGGCTTGGTGCAATGGATCCGACTAATATCCCCTCTGAAGATAAAGTTTATCTGCATCTCTCAGCGGATAAGAGATGGAGGATTGTAGAAAAGATGACTCTATTAAAGAGGATGTTAGTCAGGTCAAGTGTTTTAAATGATTAAGCCTGAGATTCCCCTGAGGCTCACTGCATATCTTCATGATATGCACGAGGATATGTCGACTTAAATACAGCATGAAGATCACTGAAATGCACCTGTAAACATGCACAATAGTGGATGAAACGGCTTGTTTTTTAAGATACAGAAGGGGACAAGGCTATTTCTGGCAAATTAAAAGTGGGAAAGGAGAGGGGTGGCAATGAGCTGATGCAAAGTGACACGAGGAGAGATAGAGGAATATTTGGGAAAGAAAGAATGAAAGCGAGAGGGTGGGAGAAAAAGATGAAAAAAGGATGTGTGCTGAGTGTAAGTAAGAGAAAGTGACAGATCGCCTGGCCGATTTAGGTCAGCAATCAGAGGCGCGCTACTGTCTGTGAGATAGGCTGTGTGTGTGTGTGTGTGTGTGTGTGTGTGTGTGTGTGTGTGTGTGTGTGTGTGTGTGTGTGTGTGTGTGTGTGTGTGATGTTGGTTGAGTGCTCTTGTGTGAGTGTGTGTAGGCGGATGGTGCTTTTGTGGGTGTTGTTGTATGTATACTCGAGTGTCATGTTTGTGGGTGTGTTGACCCACAAACATGTCTGACCGTGCAGTTTGGGAGAGTTTGTGTGTGTTTTTGGTCGAGTTTGTGTGTGCGTGCGGTTGCGTTAGCGAGGTTGGGGTTGATTGCGTGAGTGAGTGTGAATACGTCTCTCCAGTTAAAGGTCAGACAAGAAGAATCCCACCCTAATTGGATTGGGCTTGGTTAACATCGTATGATTCATTTAACATCCTACACTGTGTATGTCTCACACACACACACACACACACACACACACACACACACACACACATACACAGATGTGCAAACTTTTCTCGTTGCCCATCGCAGCTTGACAGACACAAGCGTCATTGTCTTGCTGCCTTCTGCAGACGGGTGTGTTTCAATCAGACATGAGGGAGTTTAAAACAAGTGCACCTCTGAGCTGACCTCTGCCATCAAGGGAACGCATTACCCTACTAATATAGCCTTGATTTAGTGCCCAGGTTCACGCAAACATGACCCCTGATCAACACAGTGAACACATTCACACAGACAGATGCATAGTCTACAAACACACACACAGACTCCATGTGATTTTGTTTGCTTATACACACTCAGACAAACTTTGCATTGGCCCTTTAATGAAAAAGCTAGCTTAAAGTTTGGACATTTTCAAATGTAGAACTGTTTTTATTTTTTGGGGAAAATGAGATAAAAACATGTTAGGTTATGTTTAGCCTAGCCTAGCTAAGCAAAGTGTTTGGACATTAAACCTGCTTTCTTTCTCAAAGAGAGATGACAACATTGCTGAAGTAAGGCTGCCTTTAGCCCTGCAAGGGTAAGGTCTGCACATTTACAAATTTGAACCTGCTTCTATTAAAAAAAAGATCAAAACATGTTTGTGTTTAACCTAAACTCATCTTTCTAAAAAAAAAAGTGTTATTTTTTCTGAAACAAAGCCTTACCTCTCTGAAGTAAAGCTGTGTTTAGCCTAGCTTAGCAAAACGTTTTTAAGCCTGGTTTAGAAAGTGTTGGCCTATTTGTTACAGGTACCTTTCTGAAAGAGTGATACAAGCATAGCTGAAGAATGTTTAGCCTAGCTTAACATAAAGACTGTGACAAACAGCCAGTTGCCATAAAATTGTGCTACAAAGAAATGTAAAGGTCACCAACATGATAAATGAGGTTTGTTCAACCTGCATTGTTTGATGTGAGTGAAAAATCAGTTGTATAAATTAATTATCTATCCATTTGTTTAACAGTTTAAATGAAGGATGGTTGCCAGACAAGTTTGTGAGCACAAGTTTTTTAGTGTGACATGGTGGCAGAGTTTTTAGATGTTAGCTAAGCTACGCTAACGACCGCCCGACTCCAGCTCCATTTGAAATGCAAAGACTTGAAATGGATATGAATGTTCTCATCTAAGTTTCATAAAGAAACAAAATAGTACTCTGCATAATGTTTAACTTTCCCTTCCAGAGAAAGAATAAACTCACGCACTGCTGGTGCTTAAATGGGAGTAGTTTGTCTATAAGCGTGATGTTTGCCATGTGTGAGGGAGATTATGGTGTGCTTGGAGTCGGATTGGACCCGGCAGCTGTTCAGTAGAAGAAGATTGAGAGGAAGAGGAGGAGCAGGAGGAGGAAAAGTGAGAGAACGAGTAAATTACAGGGAAACAGAACGAGCTGGAGTAATTTGAGCGTGCAGAAGAAGAGAGGGAGGAATGGAGGGAAGCAGAGGAATGGTTTGCTGTGGACGGGCGGATGAAAGAGGATTTCTGTATTTGTGTGTGTGTGTGTGTCCGTGTGTGTATTAGGAGACTGTAGAAGAAGACTGTGTTGACACTCAGTCGAGCAAGAGGGCCTATGGCTCAAACACACAAGGACAAACAATCAGCTGCAAATCCTTTTTAACCACCATTTAAGCAGCCCTAATTATCCCCAAAAAACTTCACAAAGAACATCATTATCACTAAGCGCTTGTGCGTGTGCATGGTGTGTGTGTGTGTGAGCGTGCACGTGTTTGTTGAAGAGAGATTCATTAGCGGACTGCCTGTTTACTTGTTCTTGACTAATCGTCATTGTTATGACTTACTTTGGTGCATTTCACAAATACAACAAGGCATTTTTGGACATTTTTACCCCCGCCTCTTGCTAACCTCCCCTTTCCCTATATGTACATATAGGAACACAACATCCACCTTCATTGGCAAGATGATCCGTTTTTCTCTTTTTTCTCTCTCAGTCTGCCTTATTTATAGTCCAGGGTCAAGTAAAGCCAAGAAAACTTAATTTGATGCACGTTGTCCGCTCGGGAGCGCCGAGGGTTTGCGATAATTGTTCAGAATGCGAAAAAACTTTACGAGCCAAAAGAGCCGGAAAGTGGAACCAACACTGGAACCAATGGCTCTGATGTTGTCATGGGTCTATGTAAGTGTGTTTGACATGCCGAGGGGGCCAGACGAGGCGAGCTCAATTGTCGCAAAAAAATCAGCGGTAAAAGTTTGTCGTCTTGAATGTCCTGGGGAGCGGAGCGCTGAGTAAAGTGATCCAGTAAAAAAGATTTCAGATGAAGACTGCTTCAAGGAGTCCCCCTAGTTCTTATATTAATCCTCTCTGTTCCCTCTGGGGGGGCTTATCGTCCGTATTAGTACCACACATCTGCTGCTGCTGTATGCGCTGATTATATATTGATGAGGGGGGGGGGGTTGGATAATTGAATACCCTCGTCATGGAGGGGAGTCTCGTTTCTCCACTTCAGACAACGACAAGTACTGGGGGAAGGTGGAGAAGGTTTGCCACTTCTGTGTGCGTGTGTGTTTGTGTGTAATACCCTTTTGTCCGCCTGCGCCCACCCCTCCCCCCACCCCCCCAGCTTGAGCACAGATCCAGGACCAAACCGTGGCTCCAGCCCCTGCTAACCACTGGTTTAATATATGCAATTAAGAAGCTAATTAGTGTAATTAATTCAGCCAGGGCCAAGGCCCGGCCTGGCCCCTATTCACAGCTTTGGAACTGCCATAATCCTCCTCCCTACACACACACACACACACACACACACACACACACACACACACACACACTAACCACACAAAGCATAACACACACCCAGACACCGCCATGCCCTCATTATGTGCGGGGTCTTTGTTAGCTGTGTGTGTGTGTGTGTGTGTGTGTGTGTGTGTGTGGTGCCAGAGAAGTCGGAGATGAAGAAAAGGGTGTAAATAAAGACAGAGAAAAAGTGAGGCAGTCAGTTCTGTGTAATGAGTGAAAACAGTGAACTAATTCATTGGCACCTCCAGGCTCTCTCGGCTGCTCTCTTTGGTGGCGCTGCGAGAGAACAGGGCACTGTTTGGGCAAAATAGCGACTTACCTCATGTGTAGCAACAGTTCTGCTGTCTCTGGAAGTCAGCCGGCTGCGAGGAAAAGACAAGCTCTAAAGCAGAATGTTTGATTAGTTTAACCTTTATTTATCCAGGTTTGTCTCTTTGGAAGATCTAAGAACAATTTCCTCAAGCTCGACCTCGCCAAGAAAGCACTATTACATTATTGCAGGTCTGTTACAAATTATTTGAAGCCTTGAATAAAGTCCTATATTTTATCTTTTTTACATGTAAACAGGGTAGTTTGTTAGTGCTCAGTGATTCGTACGCACACCATAAACCTTTGATAGGTCGCATTTGGCTCCGGCTCACTCGTACAGAAAGACGAGAGCAAAGCAAATTCCACGTTTTTGTTATTTTTGGAGTGCGATTAGGAAATGTGTGATGAATTGAAGATTAGAGGAGCGGGACAGATTTACGACACTTTGGAGCATACCGCTCTAAACGGATTACAGACAAAGTAATCGAAGAAGTTTTTGGCGCCGGCGCTCTTGAAGAAAAAAGGGGGTCGCTCACCCCCACAAAAAAAAAAAAAGACACTTAATGACAAATTAGACATCGTTTATTTTGGGGCTGGTGCGTTATATGAGATGCTAACACAACTCTGCCTATTCGCTGGGATTTGTGCTTACCTTTTTTTTTTTTTAGTTCTGCTGTGGAACTGATATTTTTAGTTAAGCACCCCTCATTGAAGACATTGACATTGAAGTGCGCTCTTTTTGCTCCCTGATTACAGAGAGTACATCCCACTTATATCACCCCTTACACCAGCAAATCACTTCTTGTTATGTGAGATTTTGTCAGTCACTTTGAAAGTGGGAAATGTCTCCCATCTGCTGTGTTTTGGTATTCCATCACAGGCTTTTTTTTCCTCCTCCATCCAGGCCTCAAAAAGAGATGATAGCAGGCCTAAGAGCTCACAGTCTGGGGGCTCGTGATCCTGCGGGAGCTGCAGTGTGTCGGCCTGTGAATGGCAAGTTTAAAATATGAACAAGCCGGAGCTGTTTTTTTTACACTAGAAACCATCACACTTGACCCTGTTAAAAGTTTTAGTCAGGTAGGAATGTCTCTGTGTGCTCACTTTCTGTTTCTGTCGCCTTGCATGTCTGTCAGCTCTCTGTCTGCACAGCACACTTATTACTCTTTTAGATGCTCTCTCCCCTCCTTCAATTCCCCGGCTGTAAGTTGGAGACAAGACTAAAAAAAGTGAGCAGTGAGGAGACTCATGCACCTTGTTTTGGTATCAGATCTGGCAGAATAATGCCTTTTTCTTCAGGCAAATATCCATATCAGAACGTAATCTCTAACTATCAAACATTGTAAAAGAAATGCAACACTTTTTATCTTTCACTGATTGAGTCTTGATATTTGATAAATGAAACTGTTTGAATGAGACTGTGGTTAAGCAGGTTTAGATAGATGCAATCCTTCACCCTGCTGATGTGCCCTTAGGTGAGACAGTGCTTCTTTTTGTCAGTAAAATAAAAAGCAAAATAATTAAATAGGCTTCATAATCATTTATGCATGACGTGTATGTTATCTTTAAGGAAGATGTAGAAAAGTACACGCATCACTTCATGTAGCAGAAGCAATGTTTTTGAGATATAATTAGGACACCATTAACATTTCATTCTTCTGTCTTCACAAATAAAAAAAAAACAATTAGAAGAATTATGAACATGACCTGTGCTCAAATGTTCATTTTAATTACCTTTATTGGAGAGGACAGCTGAAGAAAGACAGGAGGCTGGATTTGAACCCGCGACCACTGCGACGAACACGGAACATGCGTCATAACAGCTGGGCCATCCGACACCCCTCAATTCAGCTTTTAAAGGGAATTTTTGGCCGCTCTGAATTATAGCCTTGTTCAATTTAAAACGTGATGCTACGGGTTGTAATTGTTTGTAACTGATATCACATTCACGTATAGACACCTGTGCTGTAATGTTCACCTCCATTGTTCATTTTTATGCTATTATCAAGTAAGTGTGATGGACGAGAGTGTTATTGTCCCATCCATATGTTAATATCGGTCATGATCCTTCTTGAAACTGGATTTGGGAATGTGTTGGGCATAAAGAAAACAGACAGCAAATGATTGGGTGTTTTTACAAATGCACACATTTTGTGAAAAGCGTCCTGCTTCTCTGCTCATTTCTTGCCATTGTGCATATTTTTGAAACTACAGCAATATTAACTAGCATAGATAGAAAAAGGAAACATTTTATCATCATAGGCTCAGACACCTGCATATCCTCCACCACTTCTGCATCATGTCCTGCCTCTGGAGAACTCCCCTCCCAACAGTCTGAGATAGTGAACTCTCTGCAAGAATTCAGGGTCCGCCTGCCTGAAATGTACTTTGAATTTTCATCAATAGTTCCCATCCAGTGTTCTAAATCAGAATCAGAATCAGAATCAGATTCAGAATCAGAATCAGAATCGGGGTTTATTGCCAAGTACATTTACACATACAAGGAATTTGACTTATTGTATTGGTGCTAAACAATTAACAAGGAAATAAAACAGAACTAGCAACAACTTAAATAATACAGTATAAGAAGCTATTACAATATATAAAATAGAATTAAAAATGTCAAATATAAAAAATAAAAATAAAAAACACAAAATGTACAAAAGGTGTAATGTAGGAGCTGTGCAGTGGACTATGAGAAAAAGATAAAGTAATAATCCTAGTTTGAATAGTAAAGGTATTCTACTCTTAAAACTAAAGATGCCTGAGAACCTAAAACTTAGAAATAAAGTTATTTTACTTTGTTCAACTTCCTCTCTCTCTCTGGGAAGGCAGGTACAGGTTGGTGTCTCCTTCAGGAGCTCTTTGACTTTAATTTCCAGTCACTACATGAATTGAATGTGTTGCATTTGTGTTAGTCAAACTTTGTACAGGCGTTCATTACCTTTTTATGGATGTTTCTAATATAAAGCATGTGAGATTTACGGTTACAGTTGACGTAAGGTTTTGTTTTTGTACAGATTTTTATCTTCCTTGACGGACTCTGTGTTTACTACTTTTCTTTTGGCAGAGTGAGAGTGATCGTATCAGGCTGATGAAGCTTGTTTAACTTGAGAAGCAGACAGACAGACAGATATTTTTCAGCTGTTGAATGATATACACTCACACATGAAACAGACAAGAATGCAAACAAACCTCAGGACAGAGAGGAGCAGAGCTCTAATGAGCACACACACACACACACACACACACACACAGGTTTTTCCAGTCCTGCATGCACCAGACAGCCGTGGATGATTTCACTTAAGTAAACGAGAAGCCGGAGATTAGACGCTAAAACACACATTTGGGGAGGAGACACAGACTGACTGCAAGTAGCACCCTATACGTCAACCCTGATGAGACGCACTCATGACGAGCAAATAAGATTTAGGACAAACACATAAACAGCCTTCAAAAAGTGAAGACGGACTGACATGTGTAGTGTGCATACACATATTTGAAAAGCGAAGACAGGCAGCAGCAAGCACACAGACACACACACACACACACACACACACACACACACACACACACACACAGGGGTTTAAAAAAAAAACAGACAGACTGCCGTACAGCTAAGCACACAGCTTGTGGAAGGCAGCTTTAATCACAGAGAGCTAAACAAACACAACTGTCATCACTCTATTCCTCTCACTGTTGCACACATATAGGACTCTGAATGTGCACGTTTACACGCACGCAAGCACACACACACAGCTTATAATTGCCCTATGCCTTCTGCTGTCCATCATTTTCCCCTTCATATCTCGCCCGTCCTCTCTCCACTTTCTCTCTCTCTCTCCCAGCTCTCCCCCCTAGCAGTATGCAGGCACAGATGTCAAGATCTATTATTTCGGCTGGTTGGCTCCCATGTTCTGTACGTGTGTGTGTGTGTGTGTGTGTGTGTGTGTGTGTGTGTGTGTGTGTGTGTGTGTGTGTGTGTGTGTGTGTGCGCGCGCGTGTGTGTGCGTGTGTGTGTTACTTTCCTCTTTTGGAAACAAGACATACGGCAAGGGAAGTAAGAATTTGGGCTGTACTGGTAAAGATTAGTTTTGTTGGATTAGATTTCCAAATTCCAACGTATATATGTAGGCTGAAGCGTTCAAAACAAAGAGCACACACACACAAATGCACAACTCTGTGTTCGAGCATTGCAGTCATGGTTCAAGGACATTTAAGGCTAGCAGACACACACACTGCCGCATTGTGTTGAATCCGTGTTGATCCATTAGAGGGACCTCCATGCTCGTCAGGATTGTGTAATAGTCTTGGCCGGTGCATTTAAACACTAACATTGGGCCAGGTTTAAAGTGCTTCTGTGTGTGTGTGTGTGTGTGTGTGTGTGTGTGTGTGTGTGTGTGTGTGTGTGTGTGTGTGTGTGTGTATTCACCACAGTTTCACAGCCTATGACATAGCCTCTGGTTGAAAAGAATGGCATGCAATGAAAGAAAGAAAGTGGAGGGAGAGAGAACAGAGAGACTGTTTCTATGTCTCCAGTCTTTTCTTGATGTATGCGTCAGGGCTCTTAAAAATGGACGCTGGCGGTGGCCCGTGACATGGAAAGGAATAATAACAGTAAAAGCAAAAACCTAGAGTAATAGAATAATAATGGTAGAGTGAGTAGAAACGATTCTCTGCCTTAAACAGATGTTCTTTATATAAAGAAAAGAGAGTTTCCCTCAAGTGGGTGTAGGGGAGCTGCTCTGAAAACCGCAGCTCCAGAAGCCACAGTGTCAGGTTGGAGGAGCTTCTTAACCTTTTTTTTCTTTGAGAGGAAATTCATTTGATGTAAATGTGGATGCCCTTACCAGCTAGTCAAGAAAAATAAAAGCTTACTTGTGAAAAGCAAAACGTGATAAACTCCTAATTGAGTCTGGTAAATGCTACATTTGATGTTTTAAGCCCTTGAGTTGTATAAAACATGGATGTATTCTCTGTGACATCACCAATTGGTTTCCAAAGAGAGGGTTTGAGACTCAATAATGGTGGAAACCATATTTGAAATGTTACCTCCCCCTCACTTTAAATCAGTAACAGTTGAAGAGTTGGAGGTGAGCCTCCTGGCAAACAGATACAACCTGTACACATGTCTAATAACCCAAGCCCCTATTGATGTCATTATTTGTGTAACTCTTAGCCTCAATCCAAATGAATGTGTTTTTAACAAATCAACCTAAGCCCAGTTTGTACAAACAAAACAAAAGCTATTTACACCAGAAACATGTTTGTACCTGGCTGTGACCATGTTGAATTCTGCTGTAGAAATGGACATTTAAAGAAGGTTTTTAAGGTAGCTCTTTTGGGCTTTTTGAGTCAGCCTCTAGTGTCCACTCAAGGAACTGCACTTTCATATTAGCTTCATATTTCCAACACTGGATGTTGCCAATTGGTAAAACAATTTGTGTTACTACATGTAGCGTATAACTCGTCTTTAACACTTAATTTGTCTGCAAAACGTTTACTACCATGGCTTTAATAAGCCATTATTTCCTACATTGGAAATTTACTTCACTTACATGTAAATGCAAAATTAACACGCTCCTTCAGAACTAATCTTTTGATGAGTCAGGAATTAGCTGGTTTGATTTACAGACTTTGGCAGCTTTATGTACAAGAAACAGATTTCTCCTTTAAAGCATTATCATTCATGTTTACAGCTGTGAATTCATTACATTTTCAATTTTCAAGTTTGTGTGTTATGGATGAAAGTCATGAGAGTGGGCAAACTCTGGGCTTGAAGTTTTGCTCTGGGGGGCATTCCCACAGACCCCCACTAACTGTCTGCTCCATATCCTTGTGGTTGTTGTAGTGGTGGTTCAGCTACAGATGTTTTGGTTTTGGGGTTGGGGTTTAGGGTTAGATTCTCCAATTGCCCCCCCACCACCACCACCCTTTAAAAAAGAACAAATCCCCCTACAGCATTCAGTATGTTTTTTAACCACTACACTAACCCACATGTTCCCAAGAAAGAATATATGTATATATCTTTTTGAAACTCGGCTCAACTGAACCCTTTAAAGACTACACAGCAGAAATTGAACTCTGTGCCGTCGTTACACACGAGCTCGCCCACCCAAAATCGAACAAGATTAGATCCTGGTTATGTTCACTCTGTATCTGCCACGAGATCGAGACCCAACATTTTTCCGGCCTTTGAGTGCAATCTATTTTCCTATACTTTGCCAGCCAACAAGAGAGTGCAAGCCAAGAGTTCTAGCAGCCGAGCTTAACGATGTTTAATGCAGATTAAAACTCTGGTGTAAAGTATTTTAGACAAATCTTAAATAAAGGTTTCCCTTAATGGCAAATTCAATTGTTCCAAAGGTCTTTCCTATAAGTCCAGTTCTGCTTGTGCTGTGGGCAGGACGTCGTCTCTTTATCACCTTAGAGACGACAACAGCAACTATTAGTTCTGTGTCACTGTGTGTGTGTGTGTGTGTGTGTGTGTGTGTGTGTGTGTGTGTGTGTGTGTGTTACAACAGGAGATGAGAGACTCTTACAGGTATGTATGTTTATTAGACTCTGGACCTCAAAGCTGCACTCGGGCTCATTAAAATGTTTGATTATGTTGCCGTTCATGCAAACCTTCTTCCTTGAGCGCATCATTTATCACTAACACACACACACACACACGCACAAACAAACGCACACATTTTCCGAGCGGCTGGTGGTTTTTGTCCTTCCCGAGCGCTCGTGGAGTTCATTAAAAGCCTTAATTAGACTGACAGTTATGTGTAATTACAGTCTTTAAGATGTACAGCTTCTCTGCAGGCCCACTCCTTCACTGCCTCCTTTAGAAAAGTCATTGTCTGAAGGGGAAAACTTTCTGTGTTTGTTAGCGTTCTCCATGTGTTTGCGTGCCTTTTCAAAGACCTAACCCCCTCCCCTCTAAGTTCTGGGTCTTTTGACATTTGCCATCAATATCACCCGAAAAAAAGGAGTGACATTTATGAGGCCCCTTTTTCCTCTAACAGCTCCTGCCTCCTATCGACTCTGCCATCTCCCATCGTTCTCACATTTTCACCCTCGCTCCTCGTCCTTCCTCCTCCGCCTTCACACCCTTCTGCTTCCCTTATTCTTAATTTAGAAACCCCTCCCCTCTCCCTGCCGCCATCTTCCCACTTCCTTTCGCGTTTCCTTCTCTCCTGCTACATGTCACAGATCGCAGTCACGTTCCTCCCTTCAGACCGTTGACCCACTTCCCTTTTCTTTTTTTCTTTTTCTTGCTTCCTGTTTAACCAGACGTTTGTCCTTCAGTCAAGCAACTTTTCCCCATACAGCCAATTTCTATTTCACCAAAAGTAGTGTAACCTACATATGGAGCCCAAAAAGCAACACAAATAGGCCCGAGTTTGACCGAATGTCCTTCAATGAGTTTTATATAGTCGCACAAATAATGGCCTTTGAGTGATGTTTTAAAAAAAGCACATTAGCTCGTGCTGGATAACTTTGATGCAGTTCACTGTGTGCTATTTTATGAGTTTTAACATTTCAAGGGAAAACTGAATTTGTTTTATTTTGAAAGGAAATAGAAAGATACATATTAGTACCATGAGATCATAAAATAAATGAATCCAGAAATAGTCCTCAAAGGCTCAGATAGGGGTCAAGCTGTATTCTCAGAGCTCCATGTGCTCTATCGTGCCAATTTTCCAGCAATAGTTTAACATCTTAAATTCACCATCAGTTACAAAGTTGACTCAAAGGCGCTTACATTAAGGGAATCTGACAGCTCAGTGCCCCAGAGGGACACTTTGACGTCAGATACATACACTTTTTCACTGAGTTGTTTTTCTAGTCGAAGTTTTTTTTTTTTTTTTTCCTCCCCGTGGCAGAGCGGAACACATGCGGCGAGGGTCGCCTCCTCCGCGTCTTTCGGCATGTTTGTGGCGAGGTGCCAATGCTGTAATCCCGCAATGACAGACAATGTCACAGCGAGGCTCTGCCTGAGAGGAAGCCCCCGACAAAGAGGAGGGGGGAAGGCAGGGAAAGCTGGAAACATAAAGGCAGTAATTGAAAGGAGAGGGAGTGGGGAAATGTTGGAGAGGAGGGGAAAGCAACAAGATCTTCTGTTGGAGAGACTGATTGCTGCAACAGAAGCCCCCCCTCCCCCCCCTCAGATGTGATGAAAGTGTGACAAAGTGACAGGAGACGTGGAACTGCGAGTTAGGTGTAGTTGTCGGCTGTTTTCCCCTCCGCTGCACAGAATTCATGTCTAAATTGAGACAGTAAATCAGGCTAATGTGAGACTGAGGGCTTTTATTTAGAGATTGTGTGCTCACAAATGTGCAGCGCGCGGTGTGTGTGTGTGAGCAAATGGGTTTCTGTGGGGTGGGGGAGGGGTTATGAGGGGCACCTTACTGTCCCCCCAAAAAAAGTCAACAGGATGAATGATAGAGGAATTAATGTGAGGCGGGGAGATGGAGACATCCCTCAAGTGCTATCAGTCATGACGATGGTGTTACCTGTGATTTCTCACCCTGCTGACTAGTTTGGCAACAGGTGTGTGTTGTTAATGTGTGTGTGTGTGTGTGTGTGTGTGTGTGTGTGTGTGTGTGTGTGTGTGTGTGTGTGTGTGTGTGTGTGTGTGTGTGTGTGTGTGTGTGTGAGTGTGAGAGAGAGGGGTGTTGTGTGACACCATGAGCCAGGCACTGGGCTACAAACCAAGTGAAAGTTATTGTGACATGTTTTCAGTAAATCACAAATAGAAATTAGTGTAAAAAAAAAAAAAAAATGTCTTCTGTGTGAGAGATGTTTAAATGTGAGGAGACATTTCATTTGACTGATTTGTTTACTCCACAACTCCATGTCTCACCCCCTCCCCTGAATATCGATAACGTCTTGCCAGGCCATATAGGATAATAAAGATACAGCAGTGGAGACTTCTTGGAGTTTCTTTATTCCACAGAAGGAAGAGAAAGTGAGGGGTGGGTAAAGAGAGAGTGAGTGATGGACTTCTCTGGTTTAACCCAGATCCAGGACGCCGCCGCGGGAGCATTGGACAACCGGAGGTGTTTCGTTTTTATTCTGGGAGCGACTTGGGAATAAGAAAGGCTGGGAGAAGAAAAAAAAACACGAGGAAAAGAGCAGGGGGAGAAAGCGAGAGGGAAACGACAAGGCTGACCCATTTCTCCAGGCCTACCAATCGAGTGGCTGATCTGATGCACATATACCTCGTCACACACGTTCACCTTAAGACGGACACAAGGCGACAAACAGCAGCAGGCGAGGACACATGCACATGCAGCCCGATGTTACTTCTAATTCTGTGCGACTGCATGAGTGGATCCTCTGCCTCACCTCAGCTGGCTCTGGAAAATATCACATTCAGACATTCAAACGCGACCATGAACTCGCCGTCTCTCTTTTTTTACCCCGCCGGCGTTTGGCTGTGTTACGTACTGAGCCGCATCTAAAAAAGGCTTCAAATGCCTTTTAAAAGCCTTTAAAAAAAATAAAATTCAGTGCTGTAGAAGTCACTCAGGGATACACTGATAAGTATTCATTAAGTATTGATAAGCAGTCATTGAAGTGTTCATTGGATATGCACAGAGGTCCTCTCAAAGGTGCTCTTGACAGGCGTTGCAGGGAGGGCAGTTTGTAGCAGGTTGGTGGGAGTTAAAAGATAGACACTGACTACGCGCGCACACACACACACACACACACATACACACACACACACACACACACACACACACACAGTAACCCGTGCAGAATGCCCTCGCTGCCCCGGGATGGGAACATTGACCCAGTTGTAAGGAACATTGGTCGTGACTGTCCTACATGGTGAGCACTTTACTGACGTTACACAAGGCTCATCCAGCCAGCCAGTCACTCGGCCTCTTTTAATGGCCGCTGCTCCTTCTTTTTCTTTTTGCTTCCCCCCCCCCCCCTCCCTCCCTTGCTTTGTGCTTTGGGTCCATTATGCACGTCTATGCACGTCTATGCTCTGGCGGTTGCGTTTATTCGGTCGTTGGATTATTTTCCCCCGAATTGGCTAGTCAGACTTATTACGTTTTGCTCATCCACGATTTGTTTCTTGTCATTTAATTAACGTCGGGATGAATGGAGGAAATTGGCTTTTGTGTTTGTGCCCACTGATGACCTTATTTATGCCCCTCTCTCTCTCTCTCTCTCTCTCTCTCTCTCTCTCTCTCTCTCTCGCTCTCTCTCTCTCTCTCTCTCACAGTGATAATAACCCCTTTCCTCCACCCCTCTTGGGCCTATACATCTCCTATAGAGGCTTTAGCTTTAGGAGGATGTGTCTAGATTGTTTATTGATGCGCAGAGACACTCATCATACTGTGTTAATGTTGCAGTCGTCATTGACCCCGTGCATTAACCAGATTATGTACTCATATGTACACACATGCACATAAACATGAAACATTTAGATGTTACACACACACACACACACACACACACACACACACACACACACACACACACACACACACACACATATATATAACAGCATAATACCCCTCTGGATTACGAGTGCAGGACAAACACTGCTGTCTCATGAATCATGATATGGATTTATTCAAAGGCAAACGACAATGTGACAGAAAACAGACTTTTCCAGACCTCCAACAATGTTCTGAACTAAGCCATGAAATGTCAGGGGTTCTGCCGCAACCAATCAGACTCCTTCCCCAGCGTGCATGTGTGTGTTTCTCAGAAGTAGAGATCAGGTGTGTACCTTACTCTAGTTCTCCTTTTTGGGGGTCTGTGATTGGAGGGAAGCAGTAGGAGGAAGGGAGAGGGAGGGGAGGGGGGGATTGAGGCTGCTGCAGCGTGGCCCAGTTTGTTGTGAGTGTTTTGATGCTGGAGGTTAATACGATGTGATTCTGAGTCGCCCACCCTCCAAGCGCACGGAACATGGAGAGACGGAGAAACAGAGGGAGGGAGGGGTTAGAGAGTAGAGAAGCTGTGTTTGAAGGGTGGGGGAGTGTGTGTGTGTGGGGGGGGGGGCTTGATTATAATAGAACAGGATGGATGGAAAGCGAATAACTGCTGAGAATTAAAATGTCATTGAGCACAGACGAGAGATCAGCTGCACGCAAAGCAAAGACACTGAGATCATTTGCTCTGCTTCAATGTGTGAAATCAGGAGCCTTGCATGGAGATTCCTCTCTGTGGATTTATCTGTGTCTCTTTGGTCGCTGTGCATGTGACACATCATGTGAGTTCAACCTGTGACTCTGCTCCTGTTGTCCTGGGCCCGTTAACCTCTGCTGCTCTCACACACTGAGCATGCAGGAGAAGGGGTTAAAATGACACAGACTGTTTATTTATTAATGCAAGTTTATGAAATTATGAATGTCACTCTTGTCAAACTGTTAGAGCAATTTTAAATCGCATTATTCCAGAATACAAAATATGGAGAGGTCCTGTTAGAAACCAGCCAATTATTGTGAGTAGAAATGAGAAAGCAGCTTTAATTTGCTCATGCACTTTGGGGAGTAAAGTCATTTGATTTGGTTTTACCCTTTCAGTGTTGCAAAGGGTCCAGAAATGATGTTTTTCTTTATCTTGTTTAGAACCAAATTATGTTCCAAACACTCAAACAGTGGATTGTCAATTTCGAATCTACTCATTGATCTTAAGCATCAAAAAATGAACTCACAAAAAAGTTATGCTTACTTATGTGTCATTTTCCCCCTCAATTCAAAGTAAATGCAGAATCTTAAAGAAAAAAACACATTATGGTAAAATGGCAAAAAAAATAGTCTAAGGGGACCTTCTTCGTTCCATTAGTTTTTGTATTTTAATTATCTGTAAACAAGTTGCACTTGTAGTGTAGCAGTTAGTGCGCGCCCCATGTTCGGATGCGGTCCTCCAAGAGGGTGGCTCCTTTCCCGCATGTCAGTCCCCACTCTCTATCCCCGATTTCAAATTCTGTCCTCTGTCTTTTCTCTAAAATAAAGGCATAAAAAGCCCCCAAAATAAACCTTAAATGTAAATAAATATACAATCATGCTGAAGATAGCATATCAAATATGGCGGCCTTCATCATTAAGCTTCATAACGCCTCTTTGTAGACCAATGGGTGATGTCACTGGGACAACGTCCATGTTTCTTACAAAATGTGGTGGTAATTCATCTTATTGAAACCATTACAGTCAGATAATTTAGCCTTTTCCAGCAGAAAGCTGAGGCTGTTGTCTTTAATATCGTACTTCAATTTCTCTGATTACGACATTACAATAAAAACAGTTTATAACTCTGATACCTACCAGCACACATCAGACCTCCCTCAACAAAGCTTCATATCACAACTGCAACATTTCACCTTTACTTTGACAGTGTTTACTGTCTCTCTCCCTCTCTCTCTCTCTCTCTCTCTCTCTCTCTCTCTCCCTCTCTCTCTCTCTCTCTCTCTCTCTCTCTCTCTCTCCCTCTATCTCTCCCTCTCTCTCCCTCTCTATCCCTCCCTCTCTCTCTCTCTCTCCCTCTATCTCTCCCTCTCTCTCCCTTTCTATCCCTCCCTCTCTCTCTCTCTCCCTCTATCTCTCCCTCTCTCTCCCTCTCTATCCCTCTCTCTCTCTCTCTCTCTCTCCCTCTCTCTCTCTCTCTCTCTCTCTCTCTCTCTCCCTCTATCTCTCCCTCTCTCTCCCTCTCTATCCCTCCCTCTCTCTCTCCCTCTATCTCTCCCTCTCTCTCCCTCTCTCTCTCCCTCTCTCTCTCCCTCTCTCTCTCTCCCTCTCTATCCCTCCCTCTCTCTCTCCCTCTATCTCTCCCTCTCTCTCCCTCTCTCTCTCCCTCTCTCTCTCTGTTCCCTTTGGCTGAAATTATTCTTATCATTAACACGTACAATAAATTCATGTGTCAATAAGTGGGAAGTTTTATGTTGCTATGTTGCGTCTTTAGGGATTAGGGCTGACACAAATACATTTAGACTATTGAACTGGGTCATTAACTCTTCGTGTTGGTACTTGTTGTCAGTGAAAGTCTTCGACGAAATGGAACTACCATGTGACATGTTTGTCCAAAAACCAAATATGCAAATAATTATCTTAGAAAAAACAAGAGTTAAAAATCACAGTCTGAACCAAATTATGTTCAAAACACTTCAATAATTCCCTAATGTTTGATTTCTACAAATCCACCCATTCATCAAACCAAAAGTAAACAAACTTAAAATATGTTTACATTTTTTTCCATTGTTTATTGAATTCAGCATTTTATTTTTAAAAGAGGAATCTCCAGTCAACACTGTGTGCCAAGTCTTCTGAGTTAAATAATCCTTAATAAGCCATGGCACTGTAAGGCCATTATATCATTAAGAATGAAATTAGAACAGTCAAAATAGGTCAGAACATTATTTGCCCATCACTACGTTTGACTCTAACAAACTTTTCAACACACAGGATGTTTTAGACAAACCCTGAGGAAAAACTTGCTCGTACAATTACAAGCAATTTCACTTCTCATATTTACATTAAACACAGTTAAACCACATATGATGTACATCAGTGATATGATCAATAAATTAAAACCTGCCTCAGGCTAACTTCATGCTAAAACGCTTTCTGTACTTGCTTAAAATGGGTTATAGCTTCACTGCAGATGACTTTATTTGATATAAAACACACTGATTGTGCTCACATCCAATGTGATTAAAGATTTAGACATTCTGGAGTATTTATGATGAGATCACCACACACAGCAGTTTATAAAGAGATGAGATGAACCACGGCCTGGATTGTGTGGTCAAAAGAGAAAAAAAAAAGAAGGATGTCTTCTATATTCAAATAGCTGACATTTCAAAAACTCAAGTCTTTATCAGCGCAAATCTCTTCCGACTCTTATGACAAACACACATCATACTTGTCCGCTCTCCAAACCACACACACACACACACACACACACACACACACACACACACACAAACACACACACACACACACACACACACACACACACACAAACACACACAAACACACACATACCATCATGTCACCGTGCAACAGAGGCGCCAGGCATGCAGACGTCTTTTGTGCTGTCCTTGTTTGTTGCCGGTCTCGTATGTGGATCAAGTGCTACCACAACACAGTCAACAGTAAGTCTTTGTCTGCAACCAAAGAACAAAAAAAAAAAAAAAAAAACTGCATTCTTTGCAGAGAAAAAGTTTGGAAAAACCTCATGCTATGTTAGAAGTAATGGTGTGTTGTGAATTTGGATTTGGAATGTGAAAATAAGACTCCACTGGTGGCGTTTTCTTTTTTTGGAAGGTTGAGCTAAAATAATGCCCTGCTCTGTTTCAGAACACACTTTAATGCCTTTCCCCCTCCTCGCCGCCGCGGCACGGTAATGGCTTGTGATAGCTTCGTTAATGCGTCACAGCCAGGTTATTAAAGCGCCATTGGAGATTTATGAAGACGTTTTTAGTTACAGGAAATTTCGATGGTGAGATTCTGGGTTTTTTTGGGGGTGGGTGGGGCTGGGACGTGTGGAGGGGAGGGAGAGAGAAGGAATGAATCCTTCAGCTTCGCCTCGAGGGAGAAGGGATCAGGTTATATGCTCTTCATCATCTAGATGACACACACGGAGCTCATTCAGCTTCCTGAGAGTCAGGACTACAAATTTAAACAGGAAGGCAACTGTAAATCCCACCCCCAAGTCCCTTCTGCACTCACACACACACACACACCCACGCACACACACGCACTCACACACCCTTTCCAGTCCACCCAAGTGACAAACATAGTTCTGTGGTTGTTTTGGAGAATGTGGTCCAAAAGCCAAACAAGTGGAACTAAAAGGAGGATTTTAAAGGCAACGCTGCTGTGAAGCAATACATTGGTTTAAGTTGGATTTGCACAGATGGCAGCATTTTGAACACACACTGACACAAACACACACCCAGACATACACACTGAAACCACTCCAACCTTAGCATGCATCAGTGTTCCCCCGCAGCAAAGCCAAACACCCACTTCTCTTTAAGTCTTCTTTTTTTTTTTACGTTGCATCTGCATCGGTGATTCCATGAGTCCGCTAACCTGAAACAGTAACGATGTGAACAATGTGCCATCACACACTGAAGGTTAGCTGGGGGGGGGGGGGGGCGCCGTTGTGCTCGTGGAAACAAGAGACAGAACAACACAAGCCCAAGCCTTGTGTGTTCCTCATTCCCGTGTTTATTCATTCTGTTTGTTGTTTAATCTGCTCTTCTGCTGTGCGCCACATTCCCATTTTACTCTCTTTAATCTAGCTGTCATCGAGTCCCCACTCCACACTCAAACAGTGTGTGTGTGCGTTGTCTCCATGTGTGTGGTACGGTAGCTTCATTGGACTGTTGCAGAGCTCGGCCACACATTCAGTATTTATACACAACAGCAGCACGTAAGTGGCTCCAACTCAATCTCCTCTGTCATAAATAAACTTCATAACTTCAGCGATGACGAGTGACATAAAGCTGCCTGGGAGACTCAGGGAGAGATTGAGCTGTAAGCCCTGGTTGACCTGCGTTCATCTGAATGCATTATGTATCCTGTCCTCCTCTAGTAAAATATATTAAACATATTTATTTAGCCATATGCATCATATGAAGGGGAAGTGACAGGCAAGGGTTTAATCATTTGGTTACTAAAAATCTCTGCAAATAACGTTTAGACTGAGCTGAAAACAAGGTTGTTAATCTTTCTCCTTTTCATTGTTTTGCTTGCAGGTTTTAAGCATGAATAGCAGGTTTAAAGGGAGTTTATCCCCTGAGTTTTGGCTTTCAGGCTGCATTCAGGTTCTACTTTCCGAATTGGAGCCGCAGAAAGCAGCAGCTCACTATCCTTTAAAATATATCAATTATGGAATACAATGTCTCTGTAAAAGATATAATATGTGATTTTTTTATGGGTTTATAATATTTTTATAATATTGACATTTTTTTCTACTTTCGTTATTCTGCCATTCATTAAGAAATCCTAATATGGTAAGTCATACTCTCAAAGATTTTTCATAAAAAAGGTTTGTTACGTCGTTATCTTTTGCTAGATGAGTTCAGAAAATGGCCAATGTTGGCCCACTGATAAAAGCCCTTGAGCTTACGGTATTCTTTGGTACCAATAACTTCTTATATAGTTGACAACTTTGAGGGGGAAAAATGCAAGCTGTACCGATCACTGGCCAGTGGTTGTTCCTTCCAAAAGAGAGAGTAAGCAGAAACTACTGAATGTAAATAAACATGGACAAAGGCTCACTGACGTCACCTATTGGTTACTGAAAGGCGTGTTTGAAGCCCGTTGATATATTTAAAATGCTGTCTCAACCTGTCTTTCGAGACTTTGTACAGACTTTTTTTCTTATGAATTTTGACCACCAGAGAACGGTTTTTAAGGCTGGAAAACCAGACGACAAATGGACTAGACAGATAGAAGATAATGACAGATAATGAAACTTGTTAAAAAATCTGTAAAAAAACCAAACAAACTCAACTATTGGAATAAGACAAGACGTTTGATCTACATCAGAGTGAGGGCCGACAACACACCTGTATGTGTGCTTAACACATCATTTAAGTCAGTGGAATCGATACAATCAAGATTTTCCCCGTTAGTTTTTGAGACCCTTACCCCTTTTAGCACGGGGCCACACTCCCAGAGAAGGTGTCAAAGAACCACTCATAGCCACTTCTTTACTTTAGTTGATTCAGTTATTTGTTGGTGGGTATTCTTATGGGGCTCTTGAGTAGTTTTCCTCTTCCCCTGTTTGATAATCCTGCCTTTGATTCAGCAGTGCATTATGGGTTTAAAAAAGCCCTGCACCTCAAACAGCACTCTGCACCAGAGAACTCCAATCCCATTTTCTACCTTAAGCTTCAGAACCAGAATGTTATTAAATCAGGCTCTATAACAGCCCATCTTGCGACTTTTGGAGAAAAAGTGAAATGTGCGTCGTGTCCCGAGTAAGAGAGGGCGGCAGGACGTGATGGAAATAACAACATCGGCATGTACACAAATTCGCATCACTCACATGAGAGCGGGCGTTTTGCTGCGGGAGGCCGGCTGTCACTCAGCATGTGTGGAATATAACCAGGGCTGCAAACGCACCACAGGAGGGGGAAGGAATAGAGTGGGAGGGCAAACATCGAGGTCTGGGCTGCGTCTTAATGCAAATGAAGGAGCTTTGCATAGTCCAGTGCAGCCGGCGACAGTCAATATGGAGCTGAACGCATGTCAGACGGGGGGGGTTTTAAAGTCCCCTGAATGACTGGACCATGGAAGATGTGATTCTTTTGGAGTCATTCTCCACTTTCATGTAGTGATGGACCAACTTGAGCAGCGGTAAAGGGAGGCAGAGAGGAGGGTTTTGGCCTGACACTGACCTTGGTTATAACAAGAGATACACAGAGAAAGCCTCTCATCCACTCTGTGATCGTTTATATGGACTGGATATCCACTGCCTCGGTCTGTGCAGAGCCTCGGCGCTGTGCACTCTGATTGAGGTTGACTGCAGTATTATTTCATTAATTAAGTTTTTCCACTTCCTCCGCCTCTCCCTCCTGTCTTCCTGTCGAATGAGGGTGTCGCAGCGACGCCCTTCCTCTCCTCTGTCCTCTGGCGCTTCACATCCCCCCCATCACTGCTGATCATTGTCTCAATTACTCATCGCTTCTCTCCCTCCCTTGTCTCCCTCTTTCTCTCTCGCTGTTCTTCCTCCTTTCTCCTCTTATCTCATCCCAAATTGCTGTATACACTCCTCCCTCCCTCCCTCTCTTTCTCTCTTCCTGTCCTTCCAAAAAGCTTTCAGGCAACCATTCCTACATCTTTTCGCGGCCCTCATTTCTCTCTCTCATCAGGATTTCACAGATGTTCTGTGATTATTTCTACCTTGATTTGGTGATATCTCCCCCCCCCCCCCCCCCCAGCCTCAAGTGCAACAGAATATTCATCATTTTCAGGTGTAAAAACTGAGATTGGAAGGCTGAGTATTATGGGTACAAGGACAAATCAGTGATGATCTCTTTGTCGCTTTGTTCCTGTAAAATTGACTTTCATAGAAATAGCAACGCCTGTAACACATCTAATGGATTCAAGAGGATTTGTCATTATACAGTTCAATGTTTTAACCAAAATTACCTTGGGGATATTTGTGACCTGTTGATTATTATGTTAAAAAAAATTACTAGATTCTGCAAAATCACATTCAAAGAGGCTCTTTTGGTTGAATTTAGCTCCCCTGCTCTCAGTCTCTGTCCCTTTCAATGTCTCACTATTCTTTGTATCCATTACCGCTCCACTTTCCTGTAATGGAGACATTAGAGTCCTTTACCTCTCTGCTATCTATCATGTCATTTAAACTCTTTCCTTACTTTCTGTTTTTAAGTTCTCCTCCTCCTCCTCCTCCTCCTCCTCCTCCTCCTCCGTGTCCACTGGGCTCTGGGTCATCTCCTTTCTCTCACATATAGTCTCCTGCCCACATCATATCACCAACAGCTTGTCAAAGGCAATCAGCCGTCCAGCCTCGCCTCCTTCCTCCTCCTCCTCCTCCTCCTCCCCCTCCTCCTCTCCTCGCTCTCGTCTTCCTCACCTCCCTTGTCTCCTGTCACCTCCTCGTCCTCTTCCGTGTGTCAGAAGTTATTACTCTCAGAAATCATATTCCCTCCACCCTGTCTCTCTCAGACCAGTTAGGGGTATTTACAGTGTCCTCCATTATATTCCGTAATCACAGCTACTACACTCATATCCCCCCCCCCACCCGTCCTGGGATGTTGTGTATTGTCAGTACATGGCAGATATATTTCAAATAGATTATAAATGTAAAATCATTCATATTATAAATTAATAATTTTGCTTTCAAACTCTTTGCCTGAGGACAAGAATATGTAACAAGTAATGTTCATTAGATAAACATCATTATGAATAAAATATTAGAGATAAATGAAACCAGTGCAGTTGGATTCAGTTAGTATGTTTAAAGATTACATCCAGTGCAGAATCTGTAGGCTCAATTCCTGACTTATTTTATCTAATTAAAGGGACAGTTGTATACGGTACTTGTCAAATTAGCCACAGGAGCTAATATAGCGGTAAGCCAGACCTCTTTAAGGAGAGATCAGCCAGAGTGCCTGAACGGAAGCTACGCTAGACAGTGCAAACGGGTCATGTGTACCATATCATTTACAGAAGAAGACATAATGTGGTGCTAAAACAAAGTGGTTTGCTGACACTACATTCCAACTTTAGTAGTTCTTAAAGCTAGCTAACTGACGTGGTGCAAATGGCCCTGTCTGCATAGCTATGTAGCCTTTAGCTTCAGTGCAGGCCCTCCCCCCTAAAGGGGCTAAGATGTGTGGCGAAAATACTTAAGTGAATGACAAGTACCTCATAGAACCCCCCCCCCCCCCGCCCAGTGCCACTAGTCTGAGTCTAAAAAAGGGGGCCGCCGGCTTTGGAGGACTATAGCCTCTGTACATGGGGCACGCTATGTTATCCTGACTGCCAACTTTTCAGGAGTTCAAGTGTCACCAGAGCTTAACCAAAAATCACTTCAGGGCATGACAAGCTTTTCTGTGTGTTGCCTTTGTTTACAGACGGCTAGCTAGCAGCTTGAACATTCAAGTTGAAATATGACATCTAGGTCTAGGAGCAGATTGTTAGCTGTGTTTTCATGCAGATATTTGTTGACAGAGATTATGTAAAATTAAATAGTCTTCAGGATAGCAGCTGCTTTTTTTTTTCAACAAAGACAAGGCATAACCTGCAGAAACACTACTGCACAATACTACTCAGACCGCTAACAGAAAGCAGAATTCTTCCAACATCCTGTACCTGCCTGGAGATTCTGCATTTATACGCTGAATTCTGTTAAAAGAGATAACCATGATGTTTGCTCATTTGAACCCAACTCTCTTTAACTCAAAGAAAGGGCTTGTTTAACAGAGTGAACATAACAACCAGAAAGAGTCAGAACATGTTTCAGAGCAGTGATGAACACAAACAGTTTGTTTGAAATGGTCTTTAATGCCAGAAAACATATTTCTTAAGCTAAAGCTCTGTATTTTTGGAAGCTCCCTGTTATAATCAGCTAATTCTGTTCATACCACAGAGGAAGAAGAGCATAAGAAACCTTGAAGCTAAAAAGCAAAACGTGTTTATATGAGTGTTTTTGTGTGACGATTAATCTTTTCCTTCCACATCAGAAAGTCCTCTCCTTGTCCCTGGAAAACACCTCTCCACACTCTGAAGTCTACATCTGAGCAGCCAAAGATATAATAAAGACTAAAGTATTTATCATTTACAAAAATAAGCCGTCTTCTAACTGTAGGCGGCACATTTTTTTTTTTTTTCATATTTGAACTTCATTGAAAAGAAACATAATCTCCTCCTACTTTGACATCAAACATTAGCAAGGTCTCATGATTTAGAGGATGATGTAATGCTGTAAATAGCAGAAAAGCTTCACCCTAAAGTTTCTTCATTCTGTCTTTATATATCCCTCCATCTATCCCTGTCTCCTGGATTTCCCACCATGCTGCTGTTCACCATGACCTCCGCCTGCTTCTCTCCTCCTCTGCTTTCACACTCTGCATCCTGCAGGGATGGAGAGACAGACAGAGCGAGAGAGAGGAGAGAGGGGAGAGAGAGAGGGAGGTGTTAGAAGTGAAGCTGCCTCTTTTTTCACACCTCCATTTCGCTCTCCGGAGCCTTCCGCCATCCCTCCCTTTCTGCCTCACTTCAGACAGGGCTAATCTATAGCCTGGAGCGGAGTGGCGGGGGGAAAATGATTTTTTATATTTCTTTAAGGAGACAAGGTGAGGGTTAGCCCCAGGGGCTATAACAAGGAAAATAAGAGAGACGTGTGGTGTGTGTGCGAGGGTGTGTTGACTGGTCGGTAGAAGGACGAAGAACTTGTTTAATTTTTTTTTTTCCTGTGTCAACACAACTGTCCTTTCACCTAGTCGAACTTTTCAGCTAAAAATAGTTGCAGGTTGTAAAACTGTAGCCAAAGAAGAGGTTTTTTTTTAAATTTTGAAGGCCTCTCTCTCCTCTTCGCCTGACCTCCTTCCTGTTCCTCCCCTCATACATGTGCTCTGCTTCTTATCCATCCCTCCATCCTCATTCTCTTTGTGTGCTGCTCTCCTCCTCCTTCAGCCTCTGTGACCTGCAGAGCAGTGATCTTTAATGCATCCGCCGACATGCTTTATGTAAGAAGTGTTAGAGTGTTACAGGACTTCCTGCACACACTCCCTCCTCCTGCCTGTGCTCTGTATCAACACCACTTGACCTCCTCTGGCCCCCTCCTTTAGCATATAAAAAAAAGATCCATGAACAGGTTTTGTTGCTAATTTGACTCCAGCACTGTAATTCTAGTATATTAATTGATGTGTAGCATTTTATCAGTGCATGGGGGAGCTTCTTTCACAGCATGAAAATGCATATTAAATCCCCCATGGCATGTATTAACACATCAGTCCCTCAGTTTCAAGTAAAAAAAAAACAAGTTGTAATTCCTTTTAATTAAAACATAAGCGCTGAAAGTGATGGGGTAATTAACAACTTTGAGCTTTAACTCATTAAAACAGTCTGTTCATTTCCAACCAATCAGATCTGGTTTCTCTCCACACACACACTGTTTTGTGTCTCAGGGGCTCTATTTTTTTTTTTTTTTTTTACTTCTTACGCACTTCTGATTGGATTACCATCCTCTTTTTTCCATTAGCCAGTCTCTGCCTCCCTAAATCACCCCCCACCCCCCCCCTCTCCTGCTATTTCTCCAGCCCGCGCAGCAATTGCAGTTGACTGAAAGCGGTTGAGTCCATTGCGGCGCAGCGGGGGTGTTAATGAATTCCAGCGGACTGCTAAATGAGGACTTATTAAAGTGCTGCCGCCTCGTAGTTTGACATTTCAGAGCTTCTGGTGGAGTTTTAAAATCGCTGCCTCTGCAAATGTCACTTGCTGACTCTCTGGAACGGCCGTCCATATGAATAGAAACAAGTGTTGGCGTCAGATATAGATCGAAAAAAGAGTGAAGTTTGTTGCTTTGTTGCATGTATAGGTTTCTACTTTGTGTGTGTGTGTGTGTGTGTTTCTGCATTCATATCTATCACTCTTCTACTTTACTAATTGTGCACATCTCTGTTTCCTCTCCTCCAGCTACGTCAGATGGGACGCGCCAAGGCCTGGATAGCATGAGGGGCGGAGTCTGTGCCACACAGGGCATGAAGGTGGTGCTGAAAGTGGGGCAGAGTAAGTTTTCACACCTCATCGCTACATCACCATATACACACACTGTGAGCCCTCCCATATGCATGACTCCAGCAAACACACATGGATTCTTCCATTTCTCACACACTCATCATCATCATCATCAACACACACACACACACATTGTTATTAATGCTTCACACACAATTGCACTCCTAAGTAACAGTATGACTCACACACACTGACTCCAGTTCACCACATCTCCCACCATCTCCCATCTGTACAGTCCAGAGCGGCTCACATTCTTATCTTTTATCGTCCTTTTCTCTCAACACACACACACACACACACTTAAAAAAGACACATACGCGTCCATGACCTCTTTGTGTGTGTGTGTGTTCTCACTCGGAGTATTAGGGCTTGTTAAGTGGTGAGAACAGCGGAGAAGTGTGGGATCAGTCAGCTCTAATGAGCCCTGTTGACTCCCCTCTCACTCTGCCTTTTAACTACTACCGACTCATGCTGGACACACACACACACACACACACACACACACACACACACACACACACACACACACATATATTTCTGTGCAGTATACTCATTAAAGGCGCAAACATTAAGCTCACGCAAGCAACTACATGAGCACAAACATGGCCACAGACTGCGTCCATTGGAGGACACACAAACACACACAAGAACACACACATTTCCCCCACACACAGCAGACCTGCCAGCTACAGCGCGATAACAAAATGAGTCCATTCAGTGTTAAAGCACACAGTCAGGGATTTTTAATGACTCGTGGCTGCACACACCTCTAATTTGTTTGGAAAATATTCACAGGTAATGACCCACACATGCCGGCTCTTTCTCAGGAAAGCAGCAGGAGAAAAAAAACAACCTTTTTAAGCATTTTTACTGACCTGTGCATTCCTACACATAATAGGCACCTGTCCTTCATACGACTCCCCCCCCCCCCCCCCACACACACACACACACACACACAGGCCTTGTGTATTGTTAGTGCTCCTCATCAAAAGGGCCAAATGGCGCTGCAGTGGCTCTATCAGCCCAACACATCAACATAGTCAGCTCAGCTCAATAGAAAAACCTACACACACACTTCCTGTCCCCTGGCCTTTTCACTACTCAGGCACACACACACACAAACCCTTTTGCTACATTTACACAACACTATAACACTTTCCATCCTGCTTCATCTTTCCATCTTCATCTCTCCTCCCCTCTGTCCTTCCTTCACCTCTCCTCTATTCCCTCTGCATTTCCTTTTTCTCTCTTCTTTTTTTTCTCCATCCTCTTTTCAATTGAGCGACGTTGCTCGCTTCCTTCTTTCAAATTCCCCTTTTCCCCGTCCTCATCACTTCCCGTTCATTTTTATGCACGCCGGCCATCTTCTCCTCACAACTGTCCCACTCAATCCCCCCCCCCTCCTCTCAGTTATTTTCACTCTCCTCCTCTGTCTTTCTGTCTTATCTTGCTGCGTGGCTGAAAGGTCACGTCTGTGTTGTTTGTCGTCTAAATAAGCGGCGTGCCGGCTCGTGGTGATCTCTGATGAGATATGGCGCTCTGCTTTCGCTCTGAGGAACACACACACACACACACTCACTCGCACACTCTCAGAAAACTCACACTTTCACCCTCAGCCCACACACATTCATTGCCCTGTCTTCTCTTATTTTATTCTTTATCTATCTTGCTTGCGCTCCGTCTCTGTCACACACACACACACACACACACACACACACACACACACACACACACACACACACACACACACACACACACACACACACACACACACACACACACCACACTTTCTCTCTCTCACACACACACTGTCTGAACCTAGCCCCTGCTGACCACACACTTGAGACTATAGTGCAGGGGCAGTTTCTATTGATCCAGACAGCACCGCCCCTAGCTTCTGTTTGGTTGATTGTCATGAGGGAGCTGCCAGCCAATTGCCTCGCTTTACTCTAAATGTCAGTATGTATAGGTTGATGGCTGTGCATGCACACACACACACATACACACACATACTTACCACTTTGTGCATTGGTGAAATCAATGCGTGTTTGTGTGGGTTTTCACTGTGCAGTTTTCATCCATAAGCACCCTGTGGTCAGATCTATTTTTTGCTCTCTCCCTCTGCTGTGATGACCAATAGCAGACTTTCTTTGTAGAATGTTGCATAAAGTGCAGCGCTGAATCGTCACATCCCGGTATATAGCACTCTATTCTTGCAGTTCTCAGCCGGGCCAGATGGCTCGGAAGCGTTCAAAATCTGAATTTTTCTGAGCCACCTCTTTCAGCAACGAGGAGTGGCACTTCTACAATAGCTGCATGTGTGTGTGTGTGTGTGTGTGTGTGTGTGTGTGTGTGTGTGTGTGTGTGTGTGTGTGTGTGTGTGTGCGTTTGCATGTGTCACAGAACTACTTTAATGCCATCACCATTACTGAGGGCTTGCGAGACAGATGGCCTTATTTAGCGAATACAGATTACAAGCCGTTATGGCCTTGTGTAAATTCACTGTGGCCAAAACAACAATCGGCCGCTCTTTAGTTTCCCATTCTGACAAATGGAAAAGTGCTCATACACAGCACAAGGAGGCCCAATCAATATGTGCTCTCCTGTAATGGGAATGGAAGGGAGGGAAGCCTTTAATAAAGCTCCTCTGGTTGATTTCTCCTTCTGGCCCGCTCCTTGTTTGCTAATGTCACTTCGTGCTTCCAATCCTGAGAGCCTTGGCTGTTAGAGGAGATAGAGGCTGTTTCTGTATTTTTTTCTGCCATTTTTCTCATAGTCCACTGTTATTATTATTTTTTTCTTCCATAGGCCAATATGGGCTGCCTCCGAAGAAAGATCCGCCAGCGGGACGCACCACCAGCAGAAACCCAGGTAAGCAAAAAGACCAAATGGAGATAATCCTCTGCGGATCCATCCTGCAAAATGGATGGAGGGAATAAGTGAAGACTGGTAGATAGAAAGAAAGGCAGCAGGGAGAGGGAGGGAGGAGGCGACAGATGGAGAATGTGCAGCGGTGACATCTGTGGATCTCTCTATTTAATTCCGTATCCTCCTCTCTCTTTCTCTCTCTCTCTCGCTCTATCCCTCTCCTCCTCGTCTCTGCGCCGGCCCTCCTAGCTAAGTGCTGCAGGCGGGGAATGGATGGCTAATAGCTACCTTGGGAGAAGGATGAGAAAAAGAGAGGGAGCGAGAAGAAAGAAGCAGGAGGGATAAGAGAGAGAGGGCAGCAGGAGAGAGAGAGAGAGATAGAAAGAGAGAGAGAGAGAGAGAGAGAGAGAGCCGGACCGGCGGCGACATTTTGGAGAATTATTATTGTCATTAGTTTGGCTGGCCTGGATTCTGTAGTTGTGTTCAGAGAGAGGGAGAGAAAGAAAGAGAGTTAGAGGAAGCACATAAGGAGGAAATAAAAAAATAATAATTGAAAAGCAAAGAGGAGAAGGGAATAGAACAAGGAGATGTAAATGTAGAGAGTCGGTGGAGGAGAAAGAACACACTTTGTGTTCATCTCTCCTTTGATTGTGACTCTGTGTACTATATCAAACGTGTGAATTGGTGTATTCACACATTGTTTTATCACATGTCCATACCTCAAATAGGTGAGAAATGTATGTGTGAAGTAAGCAACAATAGGGTGCATTGTTTTTTGTTACAAGAATGACACAAATAACACCGGACACACTCAACAAAGCTTATTTACATCACACGCATAATGACACATTTCCCTGTCAGACAAAGACGCATCAGCACACACTTGACTGAATTCATTTTTTTAAATGAACGTGAATACAGTTGAAAGCATCTAAATTACTAACTGTTAGATAACAGTGGATTCACAGCCTCTCATTTTGTGCAAGATGCATTCACTGGACTACTAGCACAAAATGCTTTCTGGATCTGTGTTGTGCATGAAAGCACTGGATAAAGTATGAGTGTAATGTTGAATATGCAAAAGTATAGAACTCTAATATGCCTCCATTTTCACTCCCAAGCATTACAAGTTATAAACGATCAATAGCGGTGGGTCAACACATCCGGTGAGTGTTGGGAAAAAAGCACTGAGGAGATGATGAGCATAAATAATCATAAGTCATGTCTGTCTTGGTTTCTAAAGTCATAAATAATCGTTCATTAAGTTACAGAGTGGGCAGTAGCTGTGGATGGATAGGTAGGAGGAGGTTTCAAGTTCAGAGAAAGCTCATTAGAATTTTTTTTTTTTTCGGCCCGTAAACTTAAAATTGAAATTCATGAACAAGCTCATTTTGTATTTGTATGAACTTTGAGCTCGTGTGAACTTGAGGAACCCTGGTCTAGACAGTTCTGCACATCTTTTTTCTTTCCTGCTTCAGTAGAGTAAAAACTCTGAGTAGACATCACAAAGACTGAAAACTTGCCACTAAGGTTGTTGATGGATTGTGGATTCTGTTTAAGGTTTTTTTGGGGGCTTTTTACGCCTTTATTTAGAGGTAGGATCGGAGATGGAGTCAGAAATCTGAAAGAGAGAGAGAGTGGGGAGTTCTGTGCTGGAAATGAGCCACAAATGGGACTCAAACCTCAGCCGCCCCTTCGTACATGTAATTTAATTTCAAACTTTTATAGGTTTGTATGATTTACAGCGATGGCGAGATATAAAAAAAAAAAACACATATAAAAACGAGAAAGATGGAATGATTCTCTGTAAAAATAATCACACACTGTGGGAAACTGGTTTAAAATCATTGTCTCAGTTTGTGCAGAAAAAACAAAAGAGTGTTGTAAATTATTCCACATCTCTGGAGCGAAAAAGCTAATCATGGATATTCAAAGTTCAGTTTGAAGCAATAGACAGTCAGGAGAGCGAGTTTGAAGGTTCTGGTGGTCCAGATCAAATTTTATTTAACCTTTATTTAACCAGGTTGGTCCCATTCAGATTAAAAACCTCTTTTTCAAGGGAGACCTGGCCAAGACAGGCAGCAGCAAAAACACAAAGTTACAGACGGAAATACAAAGAGAGACAAGTTACAATTTACAAAGCACAACATTTAAGATTAAAATAAAACCATCTATGAGTCAAATCTGGGAGTCAGTTGTTCAAACAGCCGAGCTAAAACATTGACATCCTATAGAATCTGCTAAGAAGTTGCACGTCCAATAAGGGATTTAAAGATAAAGAGATACTGTACATGTGTTCTTTGTGTATACAGAATAACAAAGTCAGTTGGTCTTCATTGGGCATGCGCACTAACCACGAGGCTACCAGTGCCCCACATCTTTGATTTTCTGCCAAATCTTAAAATAGCCGAGTATGTTCTCAGAATTAAAGAAGTCAAAATTTTCCTCCAATATCAAAATATTCTGGTTGATTTTTTGATTGTACAATGCAAACAGTAAGCCAGTAGCCTCCACTAGAAATGTTAAGCAGTTGCAGGACTGTTTTATTTCAAGGAGTGCTATTTTAGCTTCATATGATGGAGGCCTGGCATCGTGCATGACATGACAGTAATAAGATAATTCATTTTGGCAATAATGAAAGAAGAAAAAAACTATAACACAGTAAATGACGTAGCTTGTCAAGTAGACTCTGCCCATTATCAGTACAAACCCATATATAATGTTTTGTTGTGAAATAACCAGATGTTTTTTTTTAAATAATAATGAAATATAATATTCATTAGAAGAAGATGAAACAGAGAGTAGACAGGGCGATGGTGTCAGGAGTTTATGCAACCACAAAGTCCCATGTGCGAGTCCAGATGGAGGCACTGGCTGCACATAACATCCCCTTCTGCATCACCAACGTGTTTGAAAAGTGAATACAGAGTTCACATAGATAGGAAAGACAAATACATAAAGAGAAAATGAAGAATGAGAAAATGATAAACAGGACATGATTTGATGTAAAATCAAATATTTATTTGATCATAAAAACAACACAAAAGGTCAAATATAGTCAAGATTTCGAAGGGGAGAACAGCCAGCTCAGATACAAGGACAAAGACTATATCACCTTGATCCTCTCTATCATTACAGACCTGTTGGGTGTCTCTCTCTCCGAGGTAATATTCACTGATAGAGTGAATAAAACCTGGAGGCAAGGGAGCAAAGACGGCATCAAAGTGAGCTTTTGTGATAAAAAAAGGAAACAAAGGACGGAGTAGGAATCAGAAAATAGGGGAGAGTAAGGAGAGATGGCGGAGGAGGAGGAGAAGACGTGAAGGAAGAGAAGATAATAAAGAGCGGCGGTGAAAGGCGGCGCTGATAATGGAGATGGAGAATGAAGGATATTGGGTTAATGGAGGGAGGTAGAAAGCTGAGGGAAGAGAAGGGAGTGTAATCGACGTCTGACATTAGCGCTTTGCTCTCAGTCAGTCCAGAGCAACAGGGGGGCCCTATAGCAGCAGGGGGGAGTTGGTGAGGTGTCTTTGCATGTATTTGCTTGCCTGTTTGTGTGTGTGTGTGTGTGTTTGTGTTGCAAGGCCCCTGAGCTCAGAGCGAGGTAGGTCATTACAGCGAGAATAACCTGAAGATAGACCGAGCCACGGAGTGAGGGAGGGCGAGGAAGCGCAGGAGACACAGGAGACACACAGACAGGGAGGAAAGGAAAGGGGATGTGTGCCAAGAATAATGATAGGCCAATCCAAAGGCTCTATATAGAAGGGACTCGCATTACCAGCTCTAACCAGTTCGCCACACACATTCACACGGTCCGGTGCCAGAGCCCCGCTTTGTAAACACACACACACACACACACACACACACACACACACACACACACACACACACACTCATACATGCATCCAGACCAGAATCCACCTGCTGAGTTCTGACCCGAGCTCCCGCAGAGAAAACTGTGTGCTCCGGAGGGTTGTGGAGATCTTGGGTTTCAAGGCAGACAAACAACAAGACAGAGGCAGCGATCGGCTGGCAAACAGAGAGATAGCGTGACAGACAGTTTGATAAATAGACAGACAGATAAAAAAAAGAGAGAGACAGGCAGGCAGGAAGGCCAGTAGGCAGGCAGGCGGAGTGTGTGGTCTGGCGGTTGAAGCAGAGCGGGGTAGCGCTCTTTATGTGGCTAGCTTTAATGCTAAGTAAATACAGTTGTTAAGGTTAGGGAAATAGAGTGTGTTACCTTGACACACACTGCGGCTCAGCCTGCCTGTACTGTACGGGTCACACACACACACACACACACACACACACACACTCAGTCTGCAGACATTCCCCTCCATTTTATATGCACTGCTGTCCACTTCATTGCATCAATAAAGAGACCACATGTAAGCGCCTGTGAGATTCGCTGCATACTTATTGCATTCCTCCGGGTTAAGTCTCTGCAGCCTGCAGACCAGCAGAGCTAAAACCATCCCCATTACTCGTGTTGTTGTGGTACAGATCCATAAGGATTGGAATGGTAATTTTAAAAGCTCATGAAAAACACAAATTGTGAAACAGTGGCACTTCTAGACCACTTTTACTGAGGGGAGCCAAACTGGGGCCAGTTGTTTTGTCAGAGGGGAACATTAAACCCAGGTCAAAAATAGACAAAGATGATCGCTTTAAAAAAATATATATATATATTGTGCCACAACATTAAATACCATGATTTATATTTGTTTCAGTATTTAATACTAGATTGTGAGTCCGGTTGTTGAGTCACTGTGTATGTGTTATTAGGGTGGCTCTTCCTTTTGGAGGGGTGGCCACAGGGGGGACCAAGCTCAGTGTCACAGGGGCACTGACCCCTGTTGGCCCCTGCCTAGAACTGCCCATGTTTATGGTGTATGTGTGTGTGTGAATGTGATGAATATTTTCAAATTAAAAGCCTGGGAATTTGAATCTTCTGCAGCTGCTCTTACAAATATAAGTGACAGCTTCTCATTTAATGGTAACACATTATTTATTCTCTATTTAATTTACCACAATTCATTTCATAATCTTTCTAGAATAAAGCCGGATGAAATTTGACTTTTAAAGCTCCAGTGAGTAAATTTGAACTGGTTGTGAATCAGAATAAAATGAATACAGGTGCTTCTATATGACCTACAAGAGCAAACCACAGCATCGAGAAGAAGGTTGTATTTTTATACACTCACTCTTAATGCCTGAAACTGCTGCGACAGGTTCTGTGTCGGACAACAACATTAACAGCATGTTGCAGGAAAAAGATTCACCAGCCCTTTTCAGACTGCTAAACATTGGTGTCCCTGTCCCAGCACGGAGCTCCACATAAACACATCCTGTCTCGCCCCTGCAACGCCTCTGTTACTGCCTCTGGCCCCTGTTGGCCCCTGCCTAAAACCGCCCATGTTGTGAAAGTGTCTGTGTTGTTGCTCTGTTAAATCTGTGATGATTAATATGTTAGCTTCGTTGGATTCTGTGGATGTCGGGGTTAAGATTTGTTCTATGGTTCTTGTTCCAGGCGGCGCAGGAAACTCCACCCAGTCTCGAGGACCCAACAGCTTCGGGAGCGAGGGCACGGATGAGAACGGGCCCCTCCAGCCCTCCAACATTGCCCTCATTGCCGGCGCCGCGGGAGGCTCCGCCTTCCTCCTGCTGGTGACCGCGGTGATCTGCGTGGTGTGCTACAGGCGGAGGCACGCCAAACACTCGGACACCCACCACCCTCCTCTCTCGCTGTCCTCCCTCACCAGCCCCAAGCGGGGCGGGGGCGGCGGCATCTCCAGCTCGAACAACAACGGCTCTGAACCCAGCGACATCATCATCCCCCTGCGGACGTCGGACTCGGCCTACTGCCCGCACTACGAGAAGGTGAGCGGAGACTACGGACACCCCGTCTACATCGTCCAGGAGATGCCGCCACAGAGCCCGGCTAACATCTACTACAAAGTATGAGACGGCCCGCTGCTATGTCCTGCTGGACACGCCCACCTCCCTTTCTCCAACCAACCCCCCCTGCTCCATTTAAAGACACAGTACACCATCACAGCTCCGACCTTGACCCCTCCAGTACTTAGAGTATTGCCTCATGGACCCCCTCCTCACTGCCCTGAGAGATGGCCACAGGTGTGTTCTGGCTGAACAAACCGCCCTGATCCATTCTGACACAACCGGGCCGCCAAGTGTTTGCTAAAGGGCGACGTCGTGTTTGTACGCAGCCCTTCTTAACAAAGGCTCTAATGAGTGGGCAAAAGCCTCTGAGTGCCCCCCCTTCTTGTCAACTCAGAGCTAAACTAGCCCCCACAAATGCTAAATGGAAGAGTTACCCATAATGCCTGTATGTTTGTGTTTTTTCTCAAGGTATGGACCATGCATTGGGACTTGAGATGTTTTATGGAAGAGAAAAAAGAGATTAGAGGGACTACAATAAAAAAAAATAATAATAAAAACTACAACCCTGATCCCACTTTGCACCTGAGAACTCTGATTCCCAGAGGCCATACCTGCCTAGCTCACCGCCCTGCCCCCCCTCAGAGCTCCATCATCAGCCAATCAGAGAGCAGCCTCTGCCACTAAAATCACCAATAGGATTCTAGTTTGTTCGTGTTTGTTTCTCCTGAGAAAAATGGGGGGCCTCTCGGACTCAACCAATCAGCAAGCCCCCCGGGCGGGCTGGCGGTCACATGACCAGGCCCCCGGGGGCTGAGGAGGTCTGACCGACTGGTGACACTCAGAATCTTGTATATTTTAATAATGTGTGTGTATGTGATGAGCGGGCATATGACTATGGGTAATAATGATGGCGCTGCTGCTGCTCCACATTAGTCGTGTGTGTGCAGGTAGTGCGCTTCAGTAAAGCAAGTTTGCATATGAGTTTGCATATGCCTGTGTGGGGGTTTAGTCTGTGTGTGTGTGTGCGTTCGCTTTGTGTGTGTGTGTGAGTGACTGTGTGTGTGCGTGCGTTCTTTAGACTTGTCTTAAATACCAAAACACAAAATAGTGAGCGAATATCAAAAAAGTGAGATTTTTTTATCGCTATCAACACTTATAGATTATATATATGAATATCCAGTAAATCATTTTTAGATGTTTCTTTCTCGTTTTTCTATTGTTTATTATTTCTACCCACTCTGTTAAAATACAGTTCTGTTGCTAGACATTTTTTATCTGCTGTTTTTTTTTTTGGTTTTCACGACTTAGAATGACCTTGTTTCTTTTCCTTTACCCCTCTGCGTTGTATATTAATTTAATCCCCTTTTTCATTTTCCCAGCGATCAGAGGTTGTGTCTCTCTTCCTCTCTTCCCTCTCTCATTTCCTCCCCCCCCCCCCCCCCCCCTCCCCCCCACCCCCTCTAGGGTCTCTGAACTCTATGTATATTTTTATAGCTCCTTGTACTATGCTGTAGTTTTGAAGTTTAGACCTCGTTTGTGGAAGTGTTGAGGTAGAAACCATCTATGAAAGTTTTTTTTCTTTCAAACGCTTTTTTTTTTAAACGCAGAAGTAAAAAGAAGTGAGGGGCACGGGGGTGGGGGTTGGGGGGGGGATGACATTGGGGAAGAAGGGGGATGAAATGAAAAAAGAAGAGTAAAGTAAAAAGAGAAAGAGTGGTGTCTGGGGAGGGGGAATAAAGCGGCGTCTGAATGCAGAACTTTTAAAAAAAGAGAAGGAGAAAGGGAGGGAGAAAAGACTGTGAAGGAATTGCACACTAAAAGAAAAAAGAAGCTGAGGGGAGGGGGGAAGATGGGGAGCAGCAGGAGTGAGAGATGAAAGCTACCGAGGATGGAGAGAGCAGAGGAAGGAGTGGCCGGAGAAGAGGGGGAGAAACCTTTTCTTTGAACGGAGGGTCCGAAACCTCCTGAACGGAGGCAATGGACCAACAGCCAAAACGGATTTCTGAAGAGTTGAACTTTAACCACAGAACGGAGAGATTTCATCACACACTCTCTCTCTCTCACACACACACACACACATCTACTGTGACTCGGTCACACTTTATGTTGACGTGAGGTGGCGCATTTCAGATTTTTTCCACCAAAATTTGTGTTGAAATGCATCTCTGTATCACACAGGCACTCTCATAGATTCTAAAGACATGCTCAGTACTCTTCAAGCTGCTCACACACACAGTACACTCTGTTTCTCTCTGTTTGACACGCACACACACCGCCTCCCACACACAACCTTACACACATTTCACACCTTTTAATGACTGTCACAAATGCCTACTGATTGCATTGAGTGACATATATTCTCTCTCGCTCCCCGCTTGCTCTCGCTCAGACACGTTCACTCAAACACCTTCACCCACACGCGACAAAATATGCCGATTGCTTTCATATGACTTTTCTGTGATTAAGACTAACCCCATGGACATGGGAGGGAGGAAAGAGCGTCTCCTCACACACACACACACACACACATACACGCACACAATCAAACAAACACGCTAGTGCCCAGCACCTCGACCTAGAGGGCAATAACACAACGCTGTGTTCAGAGGTGCAATATGTTCACATGTGCATATTAAAAAAAGCTGTTTTGTGTTGCTCAAACATGTTTATTGCTTATGTGTAAACTGGGTGGCAGTGGAGACCTTTAAGTTTTTGTTTTTTTCCAGACTCACACACACACACACACACACTCACACACACACATAAGGCCTCCTGTGATGTAGCCCTGTTTTTTCTGTGTGACGCCAGTGTTAAATCTGGACCTTACAGCATTTCTCAACTGTGTTTTGTATCTAACATCTTCTAAAGAGATCTCTTTCATAAAGTGTCACATTCGTCTGATATGACTTTGTTCAACACATGATGATGATGTTCAGATATGTTTTTTTGTAACATGAATGAGTTTGGATTGTATTTGACTGTATTGGATTTTCAAAAATGACATGGGAGGAAAACACCTCAAATTTTCTTTTTTTGTACAACTACCGACTTGTGTTTTTTTTTTCCTTTAATGTATGCTGTTAAGTCTATGTCTATTTAAACATGCTCAGAATACCTAAAATATCCTCCAAGCCAAATGAAGTGTCTGTTTTCTCTCTTCAACAACTCTGTTGTGCCCTCCAATTCACAATGACAGTATTTTTTTTTTTTTTTTTGGCACATGGCTGCCTCCACATGAGGGGGAGAACACGACTTCTTGGACTTAACGGTGTCTGACCGACAAAAAAGAAGCAACTGCCCCGTATTCCGGCAATTTTTTTTTTTCGCTCCCGCCTCCCTCTCAGCAGTATCTCTGTTTTTTTTTGTTCCTGTATCGTTTGATTTCATGTTGTCGTTATTTCAAAGTTGTGTCTCTGGCTCTCACTGTTTGTGTTTGACTGGCCGACTCAACATGTTGGCTTTTCTAAAAACCACGGCCGCTGGTTGTCATGTAGAAAAAAGAGAAAGAAGAAAAAGTGCTGTTTCTATGGAACGTGGGGGAAAGAGAGAGAAAAAAAAAGAAGCTACCGCCGAGCCCCTCCTCACCTCTCCATTGGTGAAAGTGTGAGTGTGTGTGTACATGTGTGTGAGTGTGTGTTCCTTTGTGCCAATAGACAGCGAGTGGGGCGAGGTGGCTCTCCTATGTAACGTGTTGAGACTTTGTATTTGGGACACCTCTGTGTGAGAAGGTTTTTTTTGTGTCCTCTCCTCCTCTTCTTCTCTCCTCCTTACCCCCTTGTCTACTCATCACGGCGACCCCTGATCCCCCCCCCCCCCCCCCTCCCTCTTCTCTTCTCTCCCCCCCCCCAACACACCTCTAAAGAGAGGAAAAAACTAGTACATTCCTGGTTTGGAAAAAAAAAAGGTTGAATAAAAAAAAAAAAAATGTTTAAGCACCAGTCTTTTGGTCCTGTTGTGTGATTCATTATTGTGTGAGGGTCTGCAGCGGTCTTTTGTGCTGCTCCTGTGTGCATTTTTTGTGTGTGTGTGTGTGTGTGTGTGTGTGTGTGTGTGTGTGTGTGTGTGTGTGTGTGTGTGTGTGTGTGTGTGTGTGTGTGTGTGTGTGTGCTGGAGTATGTGTGAGTTCCTGAGGCCCGCTGGCAGCCTGGCCTTTAATAGAAGGTCTTTCCCCTTATCTCTGCTATGGGCTTGTCTCAGCAGGGGCTCTTTCACTGCCTCTGCTAATAACACTGCCATTACACACACACACACACACACACACACACACACACACACACACACACAGTGGCTCTCCCACCGGTGTTATCAACAAGTTATCAAACCCCGGCTTCGTTAGTGTTGGAGTGTTGCCTGGCAACGCATTGACAGAGCTGATTTGGTTCTCTGTCTCCCTCTTTAAAACCCCACTTATTTCCCCTTCTCTCCCACTAGCTTTGTGGTACCGTTCCCATGGTAACTGTTAGCGTCTTTTGCTCCCTTACAAAATTTGTTTCATCCGGTTGCATATGTGTATCAGTGTGAGGGGATTTTAAAAGCCTTTAAGAGAGTACAGAGTGCCACCAGGGTGGCCTATAGGTTGAGATGACCAGCAGCTGCTTTTAACCCTTTGATCTGTGATGTGTGAGAGTACATCCCACACACACACACACACACACACACACACACACACACACACACACACAGGTTCAATAACCGCAACTACACAAACACCATTATGCCCTTATTCAATCTTATGCACTGCCACACACACAAACACACCAGCATTGATCCTGGCAGACACTTGTTGCTGCCTTTACCATGACAACCCATCATCGTCACTGATGCCAGGTATAGACTACAATAAAGGTTGGTAACCAGTAAACAAGCTTTTACCTCTCAGCTTCCTAAAGCTGCTTATTTACCAAACATCTTCAGTACATCCTTTTGCAGCATTTCGTTCATTGATTCTTCCTCTTTTAAACACACCTCAGCAGTAAATTGTCAACCATAATCTCACAAGCTGTAATCATATCCTTCTAAAAAAACAAAAACAGGTTATTTACCCTGACTAGGGATCGGAAATGAGAACTGGTTTCTAATTAGACCTGGGTGCGTCAATCCTTTTTCCAACCCACTTCAGATGAAACCACACTCACCACTGTTTGGTACAAGCCTCGACAGCTGCAATACCATCAAATCAGGGCTCACACTGGTAAAAGAAAAATATGACAGCCACAGCATCTTAATAATAATGGCATTACAGGAAATGAATAAACTTGTTATTAGGCCACAAATGAGGAACACATAAATAGCTAAGATTGCTCAGTCCAAGCTGTATGTTTGTTTGTGTCTGTTGTTTCTGTAAAGCTAATCATTGAGAAGTTATAACTGGTAGGTGAGCTACTTTTACATGATTCCATCTCAGCCTTATTTGATTGCAATAAGTTCCAAGGCCTTATAATGAGAAATGATTGGCTTCACACTAACATGGTTATACCACTGATAAAGTATCAGTTTTCTAATGCTGTCATTGTGTTCAATTGAAACTACTAAAGGGTTTAAAGTGTTGACACATGCACGCATTCTGTGTTATAGGAGTATTGTTTTGCCTTCACCACATTGTGTTACTTTCCAAGCAACTTGGACTTGGTGCACCAAAAGACTTGAGTGATTTGGGTTTTTATTTTGCAAGCATACAATTGCACACCAATGGAATGACAAACAGGAGCAATTTGAGGTTCAGGGTCCTGGCCAAGGTCACATTTATTTGTGGGCTGTGATTGGACCACCAGCTACTGGAGTGTTGCAAATCAGCCTCCAAAATGTGTTACAAAGTCTCACTTAATCTAACCGCTTAGCTCACCAAAAGCATGTAAGACCGACACACCTATAGGTTAATGCATCAACTGTGCTTGATTGACTGAAATCCTGTGAGTGATGCTCAAATAATACAATCATTGAACTTTCACACCTGTAAATGGTAAATGGACCCTTAGCTTATATAGTGCGTTTCTAGTCTTCTGACTACTAAATAGTCATTTTACCCCACAGGTCACTCCTCCACATTCACACACTGATAGTAGAGGCTGATATTCAAAGTGTCCATTAGTCCATTCATACGGCGCCGACGAGGCAGTGGGAGCAACTTTTGGGTGAAGTTTCTTGCCCGAGGACACATCAGACAAGTGTCTCTAGGAGCTGGGGATTGAACCCCAAACCTTCTGGTTGAGAAACAACTGACTCTGGGGCGCTGGTAGCACAGTGGTTAGTGGCTGTGGTCCTTCAAGCTGGCAGCCCAGTTTTGAATCCCACCTGTGGCTCCTTTCCCGCATATCATTCCCCACTCTCTGTCTCCCGGATTTTTAGACTCTATCCACTTTACTATCTCTCCATTAAAGGCACAAAATGCCCAAAAAAATATTTTAAAAAAGGGAAACGACCGACTCTAACCACTAATCCACAGCTACCCCTCTATGTACATTTATAGTCTATGTGGAGTTTGGTGACATCATGTAAAACCTTGCATGGTTCACACACCTCCAAACTGGGCATGGTAAGCAACATTGTGTTAACCAACATGAAATGGTTTGGTTTATTCATTTCCCATGATACTGAAAATAGCCTTCAGAGGATTATATCACTTTGATGATATGTTGTATTTCTAATATAAAACAACTAAAAACAGGGAAGCTAATAGCTGGCAACAAATCACCAATTCTAGTAGCAAACCAGTAGCGATAATGTCTCACCACTGGTGCTAATCCATGGAAACCAGTAGCAGTATTCCCCTCAAAGAGGAACTAATGCTAATCTAATGGCTGTTAAGCTGTAATGAGTTTGCTTGCTTCTTTCCAGTGGAGTTTAAAAGAGGCCTGTTTAGACTATCGGGACTGCTGTGGTCCCCTTATCATTACATGCTCATCATTACTCCTGCTAATCTGTTCTGCTCAATGCACACACAGATGAATATTAATGCCAGGGAGGATGATAGCCGCGTGTGTGTGTGTGTGTGTGTGTGTGTGTGTCCCGCATGAACACACTCAGACAGATGCAGATAGGCACCAAAAGTTGGAAACGGCACACAAAGAGAGACGCGCACACATCGTCCGTGCTCTCGCTGCTTTGCCAAGTGAGACGACTGAGCCTCCTCTTCTCAACTCCGTCGAGGAAGGGAAAGCTTGATACGTCGCACGCGCATGAAGCACACACACACATCGTTTCCTTCCCCGATACTACTTTTATCACAACGACTAAAGGGTGGAAAGAGAAAAGAATCAGTTTTAAGTGAAATCAATAGAGAGATAATCCCCCCAAATTAGATTTTTTGAAAAGCTTTGCTGCCGACGAGCAACTTAAAAAACCCAAGGATGGGCCCACTCGACTTACCAAGGAAACAATCCTCAAGTGAGACGCAGTTACCATGGGAATGAGCGAAGGTCAAGGATAAAGAGGAGTGCGAGGGAGAATGGGAAAGAGAGAGGGACGATGCTCTAAAATCAAAGAAGTACACCCAGGAATCTGCATAGTGGATCGGGGTAAAACTGCAGTGATTTCAATGTCACTGTGATGAAAGTAGTGCAGCCCCTTTAGCACCCTGAGGAGAAGAGTCAGCACCTGGAGCGGGGGACGTCTCGCACCTGACAGACCTGAAATGTCAAGTCATGATCAGAAGAGATGAAGGGTTAAAAGGTCAAGCGTTCTGATTGGATGCAGAGGCCTTTTATGCGTGAAGCCAGACCTGGAGGCGGACAGATAGCTGTGGCAGAGAGTAATTAAACCTCAGCAGCAGAGAAGAAATTATCAGGAGAAAATCCATGATTTTACAGTACTGATGCTGCCAGCCTCAACATTTGCTCTTGTTGCCCTCTCTCTCTATTTTTTCTCTGCTCTCTGTCTAGCTCACTTTCTCTCCCCTTTCACCACCTGACTCTCACTCGTCTTTTGTCTTCTTTTTTTTTTCCTCCCCCGCTGCTGTTTTCCACCCATATACCTCCCTGGATCTTTCACTTTCTGCACCTTTCCCCCTGCCATCTCAGAGTGAGAAATATGTAACAGTTAATAACAGGCCTGATGACAAGTGCAGCTGCGATCTGCAAAATTCAGAGCTGATGGAGGGCAGTAAGAGAAAGGAGAAGAGAGGGAGGGAGGGGTAAACGGTTAGAGAATAGCTTGCTTGCACAGCGGGAGGGGGGGTTGTACATTATTTGACTGCGTTAATTTCAGATGATTAACTTGTTAATATTCCTGAGTAGATAGCCCTCCATGTTGTGGACAAGAGAAAGCCCTGTAATGCCTCTCTGCTTGTCACGCAAACAGCTCCCTAACCCCTCCACCACACACACACGCACAAACGCACTCACACGCACGCACTCGCACGCACGCACACACACACACACACACACACACACACACACACACACACACACACACACACACACACACACACACACACACACACACACACACACACATTTGTGTTCATTTCAAAAGCTGCATCTCTTAATGTAATCCTCAGCTGCTGTAGAAAGATCTCCAGACTGATGTTGCTCTTTATTTTTTTTCTCTCTTCACACATATTTTGACAGAGTAAAAGACGAGCATATATCATGTTCCAGAGAGAACAAATGTACCGTTTAATCGACCCCTCCCCGCCTAACAAGTGATCGTCCAATCATAACTAAACCACCATAAATAGGCACAGCAGGCCTGTCAAAGTGCAGATGTCTTCACATGCTTCAACAGTTTGCATGAAACTCTCGTTGGAGTTTGTAAGTATGACTAACAAGCTCACTAATAACATGCTGAAAATGATCTCCAAGGTGAAAACAAAACATTATATAACAAAGGCTACAATCATGAGGGTTCATTTACATGAAACTTGTCTCATTCAACAGGTAACATACATTACACTTTATTGTTTTCTTTGAGAGCAGGGGTCTCAGTATACCTCCCCAAGAGGTTAACTGATTGTGTACAAAAAGATCCAACTCAAACTAATGCAACTTGAAAGCCTACTCCCACTCAAAGCAACAATCAGTATCTTTTCACTCTTTAAAAAGTACTTTCAAAGGTTGATTTAATAGCACAATAACTTTCAACAGGGAGAAATGGCGACTCTCTCATGTCCACAGCTTGAACTGACTGACTGTTTACTGCAGTTTTGAACTTTGGCAGTGGGCTGAGGTCATCTCGCTAGACGTGCTAGTTCAAACACCGGCCTTCAGTTCAGTTTTAAAAAAGGAACGCCATGGTAGACTGTCTCTGTTCAGTTTGATGCCATGGCTGAGGCTAAGAGGAGGAGGAGAGTGATGGATGAAGCTCAGAAGAGAAAAAGAGCAAAGCAGAGATTCATAAGAGACTGCAACATAACGTTAGGATGTGCTTTTACACTGCATGTCACACCTACACATTCACACACTGATGGTAGAGGTTGTTGTGGAGTGAGACCATCAGAAGTAACTAATCCATTCATACACATTCATACGCTGCTGACATAGCAGCACGAGCAATTCAGGGTTAAGTGACTTGCCCAAGGAACCTTACCAACTGAGCCACAGCTCAGTGAAGTGACATCAAGAGGGAAGGTACACTGAAACTAAAAAGACACTCGGGTAATCAGACACAGTTGAGACTAATGACACAGGTGAAGACAATCAGGCCAATCAAAAAGGAGGGAAACCCGACAAAGGGAGGAAGTAAGACAAGACGAGAAACACATGAGGATTTAGAGACCACCATAGCACTGAGGCTGCACTAGTTAAAGTTACAAACGATCTACTTCTAGCTTCAGACAGGGGACTTCTCTCTGTGCTCGTCTTGTTAGATCTTAGTGCTGCTTTTGACACTATTGACCATCAGATCCTATTATACAGACTAGAACATTTACTTTACAGGGACTGCTTTAAGTTGGTTTGAATCCTACTTATCAGACCGATCTCAGTTTGTACATGTTAATGATGAGTCCTCTATGCACACCAAAGTTTGCCATGGAGTCCCTCAAGGTTCAGTGCTTGGACCAATTCTCTTTACATTATATATGCTTCCTCTGGGAAATATTATGAGGAAACACTCCATAGAGTTTCATTGTTATGCAGATGATACTCAGCTTTATGTATCAATGAAGCCCAATGGCACCAGTCAGTTATGTCAGCTAGAAACGTGCCTTAAGGACGTTAGGACCTGGATGACCAGAAATGTTTTGCTACTTAACTCAGACAAGACTGAAGTTATTGTGCTAGGCCCTAAAAACCTCAGAGAGACTTTTTCTAGTGATTTGACTGTCCTTAATGACATCAGCCTGGCATCTAGCACCACTGTTAGGAATCAAGGAGTTCTATTTGATCAAGATATGTCCTTTAGCTCTCACATCAGGCAAATTTCAAGAACAGCCTATTTTCACCTTCGTAATATATCCAAGATCAGGAATATCCTGTTGCAAAATGATGCAGAAAAACTAGTTCAAACATCTGTTACCTCCAGATTGGATTATTGTAACTCTCTTTTATCAGGGTGCTCTGGTAAGTCTCTAAAGACTCTTCAACTAGTCCAGAACGCTGCAGCTTGTGTACTGACTAGAACTAGGAAAAGGGACCACATTACTCCTGTGTTGGCTTCTCTGCACTGGCTCCCTATACAGTCTAGAATAGAATTCAAGATCCTTCTTCTCACTTACAAAGCTCTAAATGGCCAGGCACCATCTTATCTTAAGGAGATACTAGTGCCGTACTGCTCCTCGAGAACATTACGGTCTCAGAATGCAGGCCTACTAGTGGTACCTACAGTCTCTAAGTGTACTATAGGAGGTAAAGCCTTTAGTTATTGGGCTCCTCTCCTCTGGAACCGCCTTCCAGCCGGGGTCCAGGGGGCAGACACAGTCTGTATTTTTAAGAATAGACTTAAAACTTTCCTTTTTGATAGATCTTATAGTTAGTGCTGGTGTAGACCAGCTCTTAGTTGTGCTGCTATAGGCTTAGACTACAGGGGGAACTGGCACCTTGAGCTCCTCTCTCTCTCTCTCTCTCTCTCTCTCTCTCTCTGTGCATATACAGTACATCATATTACTGCATGTATCTATCTGTAAATCTCAGTCACTAACCACCTACTTTCCTGGGAGCTCTTGAGCTCTCTTAGGCTCCTCAAGATCGTTGGTTGACGGCCTGCCAGAACAACCCCCGTCATGAGCCGGGGATCCGGCCGAAGATTTCTGCCTTTTAATAAGGCAGTTTTTTCTTACCACTGTAACTTTTGCTGCTTTGCTAAAGTGCTCATGATGGATAGGCCAGATCTTTGTAACATAGCAATAAGTAAGGTCTTTTACCTGCTTTTTGTAACATAACAATGAGTAAGGTCTTTTTACCTGCTCTTTTGTAATGTTAACAGACAAAGAGTAAGGTATTTTACTTGCTTTTTGTAAAGTGTCTCGAGATAACACTTGTTATGAGTTGACGCTATACAAATAAAAATTGATTGATTGAATGATAAGAAATTACAAAATAAAACAGGAAACACCAAAGACTAAACTTAGAAAAAAAGCAATAAATAGGAAGGAAGGAAGGAAGGAAGGAAGGAAGGAAGGAAGGAAGAAACACATTTAAAAAGGACATCTTAACACTGTAATAAAGAAAATAGAAAAAGTAACAAGAACAACTCATGACAACTTTTCTGCGGTGTAACTTCCTGTCTTCTGAATTCACTCACACACAAGAACAGTATACCAGTGCAGCACAGCACTGGTAGGCAGAGCACCAATACATTCCACTGGCTGGCTCAACTAGACACCCAGAGCAGATAAACAAACCCAAGCAGACTTTACATAAACCGCATTCTCAGAGAAATTCCAATCTAACCAGCAAAAACAAATCTGATACTGTACTGATGTTCGGGTGTGTCAGGAGGACAGCAGTTTATTTCCAAAACAGTCTTCTATTGTTTCATCTGCTGCCAGTGTGCCAGGATCCTCTCTACATTAAAAACAAAGTTCATTGTGAAACTGAAAATATGCTTTCTGTCAAGGCGTCAGGGTGGTCTTGTGGTTAAGGATTGTGGGTTCACAAAAAATCTATGATTCATAAGGGACATATACAGAGGAAGACATTTGAGCATGGTGTGTTCCTGACAAATTGTGCAAGAAGGAAAAGGCACATATCAAAAAGTACAGTGTATTTATATTTAGTGAGGAGACAGGTTTCTTTCCCAGTGTTACAGGACTATTGCACTGTGAGAAGTCATACAGCTTCTGGTTGGTGCAGCTGCTGCAGAGAGCGCTGTAGCTCTCTTAAAAAGGAGACATTTATGTCAAAGGACACAAAGCCCTTTGCACTGCAAGTCAAGGAATAATGAAACAATCACTGCACACTGAGCAGTTTAAAATGTAATGTACATTTACATAAAATAAACATTTGTATCACTTACTGTGCATTACCAAAAGCTGTGTCTGCAGAATGTTTTATTAAGGGAATATCTCTTTCAAGTAAACACAATTCTGTCATACTGCCTTCATGTTAATAAGGTTTAATATTGTAAAAGCTCTTTGTACGTTTTACTTAATAGAACATCCTGTCGGGGAAATATACCATCGAATATACCGCTGAAGGAATATTGGAATATTTCCATCAGCTATGTATTTAGTCATAATTTTTTAGGAAAAATATGAAAGTGGGCAAAAACGTATTGTAACAGCACATTATGTTCATTGAAAGTGTCTTTTGCTGCTTTCCACCTCAGATAAGGCAGAGAATATATACCGTACAGACTGTAAAAAAAAGGTGTTGTGGTGGACTGTCTTCTCACACTGTAGGAGTGAATCATTTAAGACACACAACAAATGTTTGTAATTTATGTGCTCAAAGTGTACGGCCTGATTGTCAAGCATGACCCGAGTGCTCACACTGTATACGGGTTAAATTGTGGCAGAGCCATGAGATATTTTTAAATCTCATTGACAGAATTTGAAATAAGATCTATGTGTATTACATCAGGCTCATATGGCAGGCTCAAATATAAACATCCCAAAATTCTCTTTTGCTAGGATGACCAGGTGTCCGATTTGCAACGGACCGTCCTGTTTTCAAGCTCCATCTCCCAAGTCCCCGCAAATATCTATAAAACACTCAAAAGTCCAGGTTTTGAGAAGTCCCTGTTCAGGTATAAAACCGACTAATATACCAAAAAATGACACCATGCTGGAAAAACTGATTTGTCTGTATGGCAGTCATGTTGACAAGGCTGTTGCTGTTTTAACCAATAGAAATACATCACTAATGCACCATGAGTCAAAGTGATTTGCCTGTACATGTGTCAATCAACACAACTCAACCTCAACTTTATTTGTCCCCGATGGGCGATTGGTTATGCGACAAGGCAGAACAAGACAGTAAAAAGACAAAAGACAAAAGTATATCCAAAAAGCCAACATGGTAAAAAAGGCAAGAGGCACTCAGCAGTCTCAATCACAGGGTTGCGGCTGTTGCTAATGGTTAGCTTATCACACTAACAGGACCTGCTGAGTAACAACATCTAGGCTAGTTGTCGTGCTAATAACTAAGTCAGCTTTTACCAAAAAGCTCCAGGAGAGTTACAGCCTCCTTCAAAAAGTACCAGGGCAGGCAGTGAATAAGCTGTGTTTTACACCACTGCAAGTGTCCATTTTCTGCCGCCTACGGTGGAAATACAGACAACTTTCCTAATAGGCTGGGGTAGACACATCAAACAGGCATGTCTGCTGTTGTCATGGTGTCTTCAGACGCTGTCCACCAGTTTGCGCAGGCCCAATCAGGAAAGAAAGGCCTGAGGATGGGGGATCTGCTCTCGGTGTAAATGGGTGCAGGCGTACAACCAAAATTTTAAAACATGCAAGAACTTCACCTGACCCGTCAGTCGCTCAACTGTAAGATTGGGTCGGCCCGAAATCACTTAGTGTTTCCCCAGCTTAAGACGATCAATTATCCCAGATGTTTCATTATTGGCATAAAATCTTCAGTCAAACTGGATTGTTTGGAACCAACACTTTCATTATTGTGGACCTACATTGGAAATAGCTGTCGACCAGTGGAAAGGATTATCCGTCTTTGATTCTTAATTTAGATCAAAGAAACTTCCAGTTATGTCGGGGCTTTTGGGTATGGCTGCCAAACTTGCTGGATTAGTCTTAACAGCTGAAGATTGCAATTTGCTCTCGCGATTGGTGATGAAGGGGGCTTTTTGGATGAGCAGTGCTCATCTTCTCGGCCTCGTTTGTGCCTCAACTTGTTTTGCATAAATTTCGAAGACTGAGATGAAAAATTTCCACTTATAGTTCAAGCAACTGATGCGCAAAAAATATGCAGATAACATTGGCAAAAAGCATTCTTGGTGATTCTGAAGGTGAACCCTACTAGCTGAGTTCCCTGTTCTGTGGCAGAGCCTTTTTTTTCATCTGACTTTTCCCGCAGAAGTGTAAGATTTCTTCTCCCCACAGACACCTGCTGTATCTGTTCTTGTCCCTGTTAATGTCAAGTATCTCAGGAATTTCAAAAGAATGTTCTGGCACTTTATTGACTGTAAAGTCAAACTAATTAACAATGGAAGACTTGTTCTGTTTTGCAAAGAAGTGTGCAACATGTAAGATAGAAAACTGTTTTCATCATACCAATTGGTGCATGTCACACCTATTTCAAGTCTTTAATGCATCATGATTGCCGCGAGGTATGTGTGCATAACGAGATGAGAGGGTGCAGAGAGAGCCAGGAAGTTTTTCATGTGAAGTTCAAAGTTTGGGACTAACCACAGGGAGGCGGATTTCTACCTGCACACATTTCCACGATCAAAATTGTGTCATGAGACCTTTTCTCTAAATGATGCCGGGCAGAGTTCAAAGCAAAATCCTGTTCAAAGGAAATCTGATTTAATTTTCCCTCAGTCAAGTCTAAATGTGATCATGCCAAAGTCATCCTGGTTAGCACCACACCCTTTGAGATGCTCAAGAAAGCGAGCTTTCGGATCCCTAAAGACACTTTTCAATCCATCAAGAAGGATTTCACACCACTTGTGCCGTGGCAGCCTCCCATTAGCTTTTGCAGGTAGTAGCACTCTGTGAGAGTAAAATTTTATTCAAAATGTCAGTCTTCCTCTCTTCACAGCTCTCTGGCTTATTCCCTGATTTGAAACCTACAGTGCTGGATTATAGGATATTAAATCAAATACATTCTTTCTTCAGTAGCGTACAGTTGTGTTTTTATTAAAAAATATCAATCACTGTGTGATAGTGGCAGTTGAACGGTTGATGCTTAATTTCTAACTACCACATATACAAACTCTGTGATTACAGGAGTATTACAGTTTAAGACAAATAGACTACTTAGGCAAGCTTAGATCCTAGATTGTTTAACCCAAAACTTTGCATTGGAAGATTACTTTCCCTCTCCTTTGTGAGTATTACTTTTATTTAACAAATGCTCATTTGGCCGTAGTAGGACTGTTTTTGCAGTAAGGCTACATCGAAGCCCCTTTTGAACGAGCTTTGAAAAGTGATCCAAATCAGATTTCTACACATGCAGCTCAATCTGGTACTGTCAAATTTCAGAGTGTCCATCACATCACATCACATGTGACACTCAACTGCAACGTCAAATCCAGATAGCTGGAAATGCATCAGAGCAGTTGCAGCAGAATGTCTTTTTCCATTGCTGAGGTTTTTATGTGGTGCAATAGAGGCTTTCTGCACACCTACTTGTCAGCAAAATTCTTTGGAAGGCAAGAATGATGGATTCACAATTCTCTGCGTGCTGTAACAACAAGTCCCATAGTGCACTGACAGCTACGTCTATGCAGATATGTTGGTTATGGCTGCACACAAATCTTATCATTTCATGCATTTACTGTGTTGTGTTCGCACAGTTTGCTCAACATTATAAAGTGTTCCTGGCCTGCAGAAATGTTGCAGTGGTCCATCGTGTTCTGTACCACCTGTTCTCATGGTCTCATATGGCCAATACAAACACAAATGTATGAATGGAGACTGAGTCAATTCATATCCTTAACATTATGTGAACACTGGCTTTTGTTTTCCATCTAGGGAAGCTACCTTGGCTTTAGCAATTCATTTTTGTTTGTTCTGTTAGCTGTCAATTACATGGTTTTCCCCACTGAGAAGAAGATAACGGCTTACAAAGACACAATGATGAGGTGATGGATGAGTTGCACATGCTAAACCTGAGTCACTCACTTGTGTGCTATGTGTCACTATTTGACCATTCTCTGCTTTTTCCACTGCAAGCATTGACATTTTCCCAATGAATAGCACAGGTGTTACCAATAAGATTTGGGATGACTCCGTTCTATTCAAGTGCACCAGTAAGCCATGACGGAGTGACAGTGAGTCAGCATGTACAATACTAGGACCTTGAAACTGGAGCAGCTGCGAGGAAGTCGGCCATGTTTAACTTTATTATTCATACCTGAATTTTTCAGTTTTTCAACTGTGGCCAATCTTCTGCCACCCTAAGGCTTTGTCAGAGTTTCTCTCTTCAAGTTTGACAGATGGAGATAGTCCTCATCGAATGAAAATTGCAAATCTAAAATATTTCTGACCCCATACATACAAACCAAAAATTGCAGTTTTGTTAGCTTAAACATCTCCTTAACCCTTATCCTACTATATGAGGTACCTAGAATCCTCAGAGGTATAGGCTACTTTTTGTCATATTTATTGGCGTCAGTATCATACTGATTTTCTATCTTTGTTACAAATGACTTCATGTCATATTTTTCTGTCTGTTTTCATAAGTCCTCTCCTTGGGGATTTTTTTTTTACACAGCTTAAGTTATTAATTAGGGCGACTGTGGCTCAGTTATGGAGTTGGTCTTTCATCAGAAGGCTGGTGGTTCAATCTTAGTTATAGGAGTCCACATGTCAAAGCGTGATGGGTAAGATACTGAACACTAAATTGCTCCCAATGGCATTAACATGAGTGTATGAGAACGTATGAATGTGATAAGTAAATACTGAGGTCTACTTTGAATTTCAGCCTCTTACCTTCAGTGTGTGAATGTGGTGTGAAAGGCTGAATGGGACATACTGTAAAAACACATTGAGTGGTCAGAGCTAGAAAAGTGCTATATACGCACAGTCCATTTGGCTATGGTTGATTTTAACAGATGTTAATTTGCAGCAATGGTGGTGTGCTAATGAAGGTCGGAGAGGCCCCCTCCAATCTACAAAAGTCTGCTTAAACCATGAACTGTTAATAAACATGGACGAAGCCCGAGTTGGTTACTGAAGGGAGCTTTGGAAGCCTGTCCATGGCGGTCGCCACTCAGGAAATGCTGTCTCGTCCTCACTTTCAGGTAACCAAACGACAGGCTAAGAGCTGGAGCTCAGGTGGGTTTAAAACTTCACCGCACCAACCCAACAGCCACACAGTGTATGCAGATTTAAAACAATATGTCTGGTAGTCATCGCCTGTCAGCATTCATTAAAAATGGGCTCTGAACATACAGTGTACTATCTGATTAGGTGCATATGAATCTTTTAATTTGTCCCAAACAGGTGACCTGAGGATTCTCTCTTATTGGTTTGTCTCATATTTCTCGTGGTCAACAGACACTCCCACATTCAGTGGCAGCAGTTTGGTATTGTTCTAATGTTTTTTTCCTCCAATGTGATCGTCTACCATGTTCAAATCATTGTTAAAATACAAATGTGAGATAGTCACTCCTGCCTTTTAGGTAACTGAGTGAATAATGACACTCCTGTAGAGATGCTAAGAAGCTATTATCATCTCTTAACTTAACAAAGGCTCCTTTTTAAGTAAAAGCAAACCTACATAATGTAAAGGAAGTTTATGAAAAGTCGATTCGATTAAATCAATTTAATTGTAGTATGAGTTATACTCCTTTATTTTGAGAATTAAGTCATAAGCAAAGAAGAGAAATCATAGCTTTTATAGATGATTCTCAGGCATTTGCTGTCAGATACAAATCTCCATCATACTGAACATTTCTATCCAACTGCAGCCCCTGACTTGCTGCTGTCTGATATTACAGAAAAAGTCAGATTACTGCCTCACATATCACATCAATCCAAAGTGAAAACACACCAAGCACTCTGGGAGTTTTTGTCCACTTGCCAGCAACAGTTCCAACATGTTGGTCATCATAAACACAAAGAGGACACGGCCAAGGATCCTTCCCAGTAAATAGCTGTAACCAACCGTTTGTGTTTACATCTGCTGCAGCCAAAGAGAGTAAACAAAGAGTGAGAAAGAGGAACAACAAGTGCGAACACAAACGCTGCAAAACGGGCCAAATAAAAAAAAAAACAGAGTCAGCCACCCCTCCATCCTCAATCCCCCTAAAATACTCCCCCCCAACCCTGGAAGCTCCAGGTCTCTTTCTGCCCACTGCCCAAAGGGAGGAAAGTGAATGAGTCACCCGCCTCCCTCTCTACCCCCGCCCCCCACCTTTCTCCCTCCCTCTGCTCTTTATTGAGGCAGCTGCACCCTTTGACCTTTACGCTTGTGGAATGTGTGTATGCACCCGCTTGTGTGTGTGTGTGTGTGTGTGTGTGTGTGTGTGTGTGTGTGTGTGTGTGCGTGTGTGTGTGTGGACTAGTGGTGGTAAAGGGAGGAGAGGGGTGAAGGCAGGCAAGGAAGGACAGAAGAGGAGGGGTGTTGGTGAATTTGGGAGTTAGAGGGAGGAGAGAAGAGAAGGGGGGGGGAGGTTTTTTGCTTTTTCTCCCTACTACAAAAGCTGTCAGGACGAACAATAAGCATGGAGAATGGTGTGTGTCCAGAGAGGCACTGAGCCGTGTTAGTGTGTGAACTGGGCAGAGAGAGAGAGAGAGAAGCCGTAAGAAAGAGAAAGAGAGGAAGGAGAAGGGAGGAAGACAAATGATGGAAGATTGAAAGTTGATGAAAGGATGCTGGAGAGAAAAAGAAGATGATGAGATAAAGAGAACGGGGCGAGGAAGACAGAGTGAAGGGAGGGTGAGAAGGAGAGAGAGAGAGAGAATGGTGGGCGAGCGGGATGGAGAGATAAAGGAGTGCAGAGGGGTATTTGTTTTGTCCAGCAGCACTCTTAAATACTGAACTTCCGTTGCCAAAGGAAACAGAACACAAGGCCCAGTATCGGGACGTGTGTGTGTGTGTGTTTGTGTGTGAGTGTGTGTTTGTGGGTGTGTGTGTGGCCAGCATACCAAAGGGGGCCCTGCTCCTCACTGTACCAATGACATCAGTATGTTTAGCGCTTTATATTCACCAAGTCCTCATTAAGTTTATCTGTGTGAGAGCGTGTATCGGTGTGTGTGCGTGCCCTGCCTTCAAACCAGTGGCGTTTCAGACCACACCGTGCAGCTGGCTGCAGACAAAGGTGTTTTCACCGTGCTTTGTTTCAAAGATGTTGGTGTGTGAGTGTTTGAACAGTTGCAGGGGCGGAAGAGAGTGGGGGTGTTGGTACTTTGAATGCTGTGTGTTTGTGTGTGTGTGTGTGTTTGTGTGTGTGTGTGTGTGTGTGTGTGTGTGTGTGTAGAAGGGGGGGGGGGTTCAATGATAGGGTGTTTTGCTTTGAAAAAAGCAAACTGATGTGGGGAGATGGTATTGATTTTCAAGCCTGTGTGTGTGGTGTGGTAAGTGGTCGGTAATAGCAGGAGAAGAGTTTTGTGAAGTGGGGCAGGTTAACAAGTTTGGCTGCTGGGTAGAGTTTCTATCTCTGGGATGGGGGGGGGGGGGGGGGGGGGCAGCGTTGATGGGATGAAATGGACGCGGGTCAAAAAACACTCCAGTGTCTCGAAATTGTGCAGACAGATTTGAAAACCTTCAGAATAAAGCTTCTCAGAAGGCTTGCTTTTTTTAACATTAACGCATGACTATTACGCTGGAAGAAACATGGAATTTTACAGGAATACTCTGAAAAGCACATAGAGCAATGTAAATGTCTGTTTTGTTCATTTATACATAAAGCATATTATGCACCAACACGAGCACATTAGGCACACGCACACACTTGTACACACTCACACACGTCCCCATAAAGCACTTATGCACTTGAACAGTAAACACACATGCACACAAGCAATGCACACTTGAAAAAAAAAAAACATAATAATGTACACACATACACAGTTGAGACAAGGGAATAGAATACCTCTAATCTGTGCAAAGAATTATGCAAACACATGAACACATGACGCAACACACTTAGGTACAAATTACTGACATTACTATATGGAAAAACCTGCAGATGCTGTATCCACATGCATTGATAAAGTGTGCACTTGTTCATACGTGTTACCGTCTAAACATACACATTATACATGCACAGTTCAGTGTTTCTGAACATATATTTGTGTAACCTGAGTGTCTACTGACCCACAAAATGTGAAATAAACCCATCCAGTCCTTTCTTTGAGGTCTGCATAAGTCTTACAACACAGAGAAAATGCTCTGTTTTAAATTTGCTCAACTTGTGATGTTTTTGACCAAAGCACAGCACAGATGTTTCATTTAGACCACAGGGGACTGTTTGAAAAGGTGGAGAAGGTAGATAATATGTCCTCTTTAAAATATCATCTAGCATTATCAAAACTTGATTTTCTTATAAAAGAAATAGATGCATTAAAGGAGCTCAATAGATATATATACTTTTTTTTTCTTCATTTATTGCACTTAAAAGATACAGTCTTAATTTCAGCTCATTAACCCCTTTTTTACACCTAACATAAAAGGGGTCTTGTGTGATCTGATCAAAGCGGACATCTTTTAGTACATCTGTTCACACCTGATACTCCAATTCCTCATCACATGTATCTCAAGTGACCACCTGTGACAGGATCACACTTACCCGCTCGATATGCAAATTAACTCCAACATCATTTTCACTTAAAATATCATTAATTGTTGAAAAAAAAAGTGATGAAAAGGGAGAGAGAGTGTGAAAATATAGAGAAAATATAAACTGTCTTCATCCTAAATGTGCTGCATTCCTTTAAATCTATTGCCGCCATTAACGCATGTCCATATTGGTCCTGTTTGTGCATGTGTGTGTTTCAGGTCTAGGTGTGTGAGTGCGCATGTCTTTCAATAGTAGATTGTTAACTTGAATTTCTCCCTCAGGTATTAATAAATTAAATGAAAAATTACAGATTTCCAGTGTAATGGAGAATATTAACGGCCATGTTACGATCAGATTCCACAGGATCCGTAAGCGAAGCATTCTGTCTCCGCTGTGGTTCTGCTCAACCCGACGGCCCTGCGCGCCCTTACCCACTAGGTGCGTTGCTGAAGTGTAAGCACAGCGGAGCAGAGCTATTGCTGTGTTCCAGTTAATCTCGGAAGTCGGAAATTCCCAGTTGCCGGTTTGATACGTCATCAGGAATGCCCTTTGAAGTCATAATTATGACTTGAGAATAGGGTTAGGATGAGAATTTTCAGTAGCTCAAGTTCAGATCCAGTATGGCTGCTACGTGTATTGAAAGGGATGTTTAAGATGTAATTGTTGAGTTTATTAGCAGCTTAGTCGTCTTTTTGTGTTATTAAATCAATCACACTGATGGTATCGTGTTCTCTCTGTGGAGGTGTTTTCATGTTATTTTCAGCCAGAAACTATCACATAGTGTGTTGTTATCATCTGGTATTAGCTAACAAAACAAAGTTACTCCTGGAGGCGGCCATGTTGCTTTTCCGACTTGCAACTGGAACACAGTTATCTCGGGGGTGACGTCATTCCCAGTTCCGACTTCCGATTTCCGAGGTTAATGGAACGCAGCATATGAGCAGCTGGATTTACAGGTTCACAAGATCATGAGATCTACAAGATCACGTAGCAACAAAGAGAACAACGTGCTACAAAATGTTACTTTGCATTTCTGTGGCTTAATTGCTTTTCATTTGGTGTCGGTTAGGAGGTTGCGTTGATTAAGTGGTGGGATAAACGACCAGATGCATGAATATTGTGCTTTATTTTGAAAATGTTTTGGTTATTTATTGATAATACTGGTTAATCAGTTAATTATTGAGTATACATTAACTTCAGAATTAACTGATTAAGTTGTTAACAAAGTTACATTTTTGATTAAGTGTGCCCACCTTTGCATATTCATAGCTTTGTAGCTTCTCCATAATAAAAATATAATAAATGACATGAATCATTCTTTGTATGTTACCTGACTGTTTTTTTTTTATCCTTTGCATTACCATTTGTGATTGTTGGGGAAGAGTTGAGGACTCTTACTGACAACTGTAATGATACATGTTTTAAATCATCTTCTTATACAGCCAGAGGAGATAGCGAGTTTGCCCTGTTTTCAGATGACTAATTGTCAGTGGAGTGTGTCGTTCCAAACACCGCCCGACGCCCAGCCTCCACCATCGAACCGTATCTTCCCTCAACTACCGCCTGACGCCCAGCCTCCACCATTAGACTGTGTTGTCCCCACAACCATTGCCATCCTCATTCATGCACGGCCTGCTCCGACCCCCCCCCCCCCCCCCTTAGGGGCAAGGATGTGTGGACAACAGGAGTGCGAGGAATATAAATCCTGCCTGCATATTATCCCATATGATATTTTGTGAAGTGTCTCGAGATAACACTTGTTATGAATTGACGCTAAACAAATAATGATTGATTGATTGATTAATTGATTGATTGACTGATCATGGCAATAACTTGTATTATACTTGAGCTTGTATAGTGTTTTTCAAGTCTTCATACTACTCAAAGTGCTCTTTACTCCACAGGTCACACCTACACATTCCCACATTGATGGCAGAGGCTGCTCTGGAAAGTGTCCATCATTATTAACTAATCCATCGGACATGGTGACTGTGAGGGAACCAACCCCAGACCTTCTGGCTCTACCACTGACCCACAGAGTGTTTCTTCAATGTGCATATTGTAGTGAACTTTGGACAAGATTCTTCAGCAAAACTTCACCAAGAAGGAAATGTAACTTTTTTCTTCCTGGCTACCACTGTGAGTCACAGGAGAAGAAGATGGTATAGGTTTTGTTTTGTTATGTGAGTGCCTTCAGTTCTTGCACCCAGCACAGCACTGTGAAACTTTTTCACTGAGTTTTTTATAGTTTGAGAAGGTTAACATGCACGTACAGTGGGCCATGTGTGGGGAGTTGCAAAGGAACAGCCAGCTTGGACTTGGAAAATAAAAGCCTATTTTAATAAGAAAACTTTCAAAAACAAACTGCCTATGAACTAGACTAATTTCCTGTATTACAGTAGTTTTATTGGAAGCAGGCACTTTATGACCCAGTTGTGTAAAAGGCTGTGCAGTGTTGGCATTTAAAACATAAATAGAGGAATGGACCTGTTGGAGTTGATAGAAACCTGGCATAAGATGGTTGTGCCTAATCATGTCAATGTGAAGGTTTACAGCCATACATCAATGTTTTCATAAAGCTCCATTTCCCACTTTTCCACAGCACATTGTGAATATATTCAATGTGGAGATCATTTTCGAAAAGCACTGTTTTTAAGAGCTGGAAAATGCCAGCGGAGCGTGTATGGAAGGCCTCATTCAGCAGACGGGCTGCCAGCGGTAGTTAAATGCTGCCTATAGTGTCTGAGCAAAGAGAGGAATAACATCCTTAAGACCTGTGAAATCCTCCGCTGCCTCTGTCCTTGTTTGCCGACATGCTCAATCTATGTTTTTGTTTTTTTCCCCTCTGACGAAACAGGTGGTCTCTGTATAGATCCGACAGCCCGCTCCCCCCCTCCCTCACACACACACATGCACTCCTTCTCCCTTTAGGTTTTCACCATAATAGCTAAAGGATGCTTTACCTCCCTGATGCTTTCACAGCATTCCCTTCTCCCCCATTCCCTCTCCTCCTCTCCTTTGCCCCCCCTCCTCCTCCTCACCCCCCCCCCCCCCACTATTATACGCTACAGCTGCCACTGTCTTTCCAAGGAAAAATGATGCTTGTCCAAAACAAGTGATTTCTTTCTCTCTCTTTCCCTCACTCAGCCTCCTCCTGTGCCCTCAGCTCGCCTCCTCTATCGACCAGCTACTCCCCTCCTCGCTCAACTCTTCCTCTGTCGGCATTTGAAGCGTGTAGCACATTACATTCAGGCGGAGAACAGTGGTGATGGGAGATTTCCTGTTTGCCAAGCGTGCACATATGAAGGTCCCAGGTTGCCTTTATCATCTTGCCTGACAGATACACTGATAGCAGCTATGTGGTGCACCAAGGCACATGCACACACAGGACTCATAGAGAGCAGATTCTTTGACTGCTTCACGGGTCAGAGTGATGAGGGGGGAAAAAATCAGACAAATCTAGCTATGATGAGTCGACCTGTAGTCATTAACTTCTTTATTTATTTATTGGTGATAAGGTGAACAAAATGAAACAAGAATATATAGATATGACAACTAAAGCGAGAACAAATAAACAAAGACAAAAATAAATAAATAAAATGGACAAAATAGATACAAAATAACAAAGATTCAGAGCAAAAATACAGACAAAATACATTGAAATTAGATGAAAGTCAAGCAATGATTTTTATATTCAGGTAGTGTGTTAGAAAGGTGTGAATTTGTTCGTGGCAGCTTAATGCATTAAAGTGTGGAACTTAGTGAGAAAACAAACAAAAATATAAATAAATAAAAAATGAGTTAGAGAAATTTTTTTTAGTAGTCATTACCAATTTGTCCAACATGGACGCTTGACAAGATAGAACACCTCAACATATTGTCCCCCTCTTTTTCTAGCATTATTTGCAGATCGTCGTCCTCTGGCTTCTATGGACTGGATGTGGAATTGAAGTCAGGAGATGAAGTATAAACAACACGCAGGTCCATTTGAATGGATAGGTCAGACGAGCACAGCACTTTAACTCAGCACACTGCGGTTCCATTCTTGTCCTTTTTTTTTTTAGATATGATAGCTGCAGAGAGAAGAGAGTGGAACAAACATGGAGTAAAAGGGCTTGAATCAGTGGCTGATGCATCAAGGGTTATACCTTTGTATATAGGTCACCTGCCCCACCAGCTTAGTTTAACCAGAACCCCTTGACTGCTTTCATTTAAAATCCTAACCTTTATATGTATTATACCTCTCTTACCACAGAGCGCTGCACATGCAAACTAACCCTCCAGTGTCTAAAACATGTTGGGAGGGTTGGATATGCTGTGAATCCAGGTGTTGATCCAGGAATTGAATACACACTGTAGGTATCCACTGAATGAAGCCGTAGCTTGACGCTCCCAAAACTCCTCTCTTACATAATTTTCATCCAAAAAATCCACAGGACCAAATGATCAAAGTTTAAATGTTTACTTAAACAAAAATAAACAAAATACAGCTACAGGTTAGTCCAAAACTATACAAAAAGAGAGAGGTCAAAAGACTGTGGCTCCACTCTCTACTAGTCTGAACTAAGCCCAATTAAGTCCACAAGCCATGCATCCATACATTTAACATGATGAGCAATAAGGCTCCTACACACACACAACACCCCCACTTGTACTCTCAAAACAGTTCTTACATACAGTACAGTTCTAGAGAGGATAAAACAATTGCAACACAGAATAGATTTGTTGTTGTCCTCTAATTGAGAAAACAAATGCCACACGAAGAAGGAGGGATACACTTGAACACACACGAGAGCAGTGGTACCTATAGTAATAAACTTTCAAAGGCTCTTGCAAGGCTCGAGGTACAATCGAAGGTCTAAAGGATAAGTGTGTGCGTGTATGTGTGTACTTTGCCGTTGTATTCACCTAGGTGTTTAAAGGGTTTGTTAAGGGTCTTGTTTTATTTTGTCCTCTGCGGCGGTGAGATAGGGGGAATTTCATTATGCAAATCTATGTCTCTCTGCTGATGAGCATGCCCTCAGGCTTCTGTCTCGCACACAATGGCACTCACACACTCACACACACACACACAAATACACACACGCACACACACACAGACACACACACATACACACACACACACACACACACACACTCTGTCTCCTTCACACACACACACACACACACACACACACACTCATGCATATAAATACTCTCATCCATGCAGTCTGTCTCTTTTACCCCCCCACACACACACACACACTAAGACACATACATGCTCAGACACTCATGAAAACATGCGTGACTGTGCCACACAGACCGAGTCACGCATGTCTGATACTGGAAGCACGGCAGGGGAGTGTGTTTGTCTGAATGTGTGTGTGTGTGTGCATGAGCGTGTGTGTGTATGTGTGTGTGTGTGTGTGTGTGTGTGTGTGTGTGTGTGTGTGTGTGTGTGTGTGTGTGTGTGTGTGTGTGGTAAGGTTAAAGGGGGATTTTTAAGGTTACAATCCATTTCGGGGTTACAAACCATTTCCTCCAATTCTCTTGTACTGCACTGGCTACCCCTTGACACATAAACACACACACACACACACACACACACACACACACACACACACACACAAACAGTTGTAAATATGCACTCTGATGGTAGCCTCCACAGGTATACAGAAAAGCACAAACACATGAAACAACTCTGCGAAACACCTTAAAAAAATCAGAAATCAGCAGAAAATTCAAAATAATAGCGTCGATGCACAACTTTGTGTACACGCACACTCACACAAAAAATTACTCAAAAAAACATGTGTGCATGCAAAAGGTCAAATTACACACACACACACACATATACACACAAAAGGGAAGCCCTACCCCATGTGGATGTGACCCAATGACCCTGCTGTCACACACAGTGCCCATCTGCCACAGAGAGGCACAGAGGGAGGGGACAGGGGTGGGGGAGATATGAGGTATAGGGAGGGGTAGAGGGGTAAATGAGTGCACCAGGGGGTGGAGCAGTCGCGGCAACTTTTGGACGGAACAGAGCAAAGAAAGAATGTGTCTTCACGGTGCATTTTGAGTCCACTTTTGCACAGATGTGCCATTTGATGCCTAAATAAGTTTTAGTGGTTTTTGCACCCCCTTTATTCTTTCTTTATGCCCTGGTTCTCCATACCAACACAAAGCAGACACACACACACACACACACACACACACACACACACACACACACACACACACACACTCACACACACACTCACACACTCACACACACACACCCACACACACACACACTCACACACTCACACACACACACACACACTCACACACACACACACACACACACACACACACACACACACACACACCTCAGGAACAAAATGGAGCCCTGTAAGCCTGGGGCAGATCTATGGAGGTCCTACTGTCCATTAAAACAGGAGCCGTCTCAAGCTCTATGGTAAATAAAGAAAATATGCAGGGAAGAAGGCCGACTACTGTCCAGAATGCAGAACAGATGAGGAACAGAGACAGAGAGGAAACAAAGACATCAGAGGCAAAGGAGGACTGATGGGGGGAGGGAGGAACTTGCTGTCACCATATTCATTTATATTCCTTTTTTTTCTTTTTTTTTATAAATGCTGCTTAATTCTGCTAGCTTATCAAATACTTTTATTTAAGAATTTCCCTTTAGAAAACATCTGAAAACTGTGTTTCTTTTCTTGTAATATTAATAGAAAATCTATTACTTCTCAAAAAGAAATTTGACTTCATGGATGTTTAATGGAACTTTTCTGTGCACAAGCAGAGCTGCTAAACAGAAACAAAGACAAGGACTATTCTAACTATCGTAAGGCAGATATATATGATTTGTTGTTGCAGGAAGAAGTTATTACTTTTTTTTATTGCATATCATATATTGACATCTACTGCCAATATGATGACAGTTCCACTCTGGCCAAAGCTGCTTGCAAACAGCCTATAAAACCTGCAGTAAAGTTTTATTTTCTGTGCCGCCAATGTTTCATCATTCTGTTGTTCTGGTATTTTTTTGTGGGTGATTATTTATATAAATGCCAGCTCTAACCACAGAATTTATTGCAAACTGACATCTTGAGTCTCAAAATATGAGTGCTGGCATTTGAAACTCATGAATGCAGATTCAGCGTTTAAAAAATGGGACAGACAGTTGATGAGGAGAAAGAAAAGGAGAAGGAGATGAAGTGTGGGGAAGGAGGCACCCAGGCCTGCTCCCGGAAGAGCTAAAGGAGGAGGGGAGGGCAGGTTGAGGAGCAGGGGAGCAGGGGGTGTGAAGGATATCCAGAGGGGACCAACTGTAGTGGTGTCAGACGCAGGGGCTGCCAGCGCACATCCTGCCAACACACACCCAGAGCCAGACACACACACACACACACACACACACACACACACACACACACACACACACACACACACACACACACACACACACACACACACATGCACCCCCAGGCCGGGCCCTAAGTGTGTGAACAACCATGCCAACTTTACCCCCACCCCTCACCCCTCACCCACCACCAACACCCATCTATCCGCACCCTCCTATAACCCCTCAAGACCCAATCTGGAATCAGTCTACAGCGACAACTCCGGTGCCAAGCCTGCCCTGCTGCCGGCCCTGCTCGTGTATATTTCATTGAGTTAGACGCGGGTTGACTGTGCTCTCGTCATGAAGACTGATCACAGTCAGCGCTCCGACGTTGCACTGCAGTCTGAAAGCTGTAAATTGTTTGTGAATGTTTCTATTCTTCTGAAAACACTGTAACAAAAATCAATCTAGCATTGTATAATGCTTGGAGCAGTAAGTTGTGAAAAGATTGTTTTCCATAGGCAACCATTAGCCTTGGAGAACCTTTGTCTACATATCAGCGATTCATCGGCTCCCAAGGGTGAAGTGGTGGTTCAGCCAACACATGTAGAACCACTTAAAGCTGATGTTGTTTATTTAAATTCCACTCACAACCCTTTTGCATGTCATCCAAGCGCTTAGTTTGCCCTGTGTGCATCACAAGCCTGCTATCTGAGGAGAAATGCCTCAAAAATGATTGTGAGAAATCCCATAATGCATCTTTAAACCTCTTCTCAGCCCAACCCCCACCTCCAAGCAACACTAACCCCTTAACCCCTTTAATTCCCTAATCATGCTTATGCAAATTCCATTTGTATGTAATGCATGTACATAATAGAGGCTCCTATCACCTATGGGCCAGACCTGCCTTGTGCCAGTTTCTCTATTACAGGGAGCCTGATAGAGTCTATAGAGAGTCCTCTGATGGGTAAAATATGATTTTTATTTTTCAGCAAGCTAGACAATTATGCAAATATTGTACTATATCCTGGGGTGTTTTATAGATACATATTTACAGAAAGATAAGCAAATAATCCCAGAAATTTAAATTAAATGTTCCTACTTTGATGACTTGCACTTGACTAGTATTTTTTTTCAATCTTGCATTCTTGAGCTGTAATTGGGTAATACTAAGTCTTCAAAAATGACTTTTTCACTCTAAGCTCTTTCATGCCTGAGAACAGAATACAATTTTTGTGTCTTGTGTAGAAGTTTTAATTCATTCTTTAGCCCAAACAATATGCTCCTTGAATAACCAAGTAGTTGTGGTGCCTAAAACCAACCAAACGGCAACTCTTTCATAACCGCAGCCACGTTTGGTCAGGTTAGTGCACCAATTTAAATCCAACAGCACTTTAAGCAGTCCTGCTATACTATCATTGGTTAAACTAGCTCTACAGCACCCTGACAAGCTAGTCAATGGGTCAAACACAGGACTTTGACACAAGAAACTGCGTGCACCAACCCTAATTAAGTATAGCTTACAGCAATAAGGTTATGAAACAGTTGTGGAAAGTTTTAGCCCAAACAACAATCTTTTCCTTGATTAACCAAGTAGTGGGGGTGCCTAAAACCAATAAAATGCAACTTTTTAGCTTTAACCACATAACTGCTTGTTTTGATGTAACAAAAAGTCCAAAAACAGCTGTTTCCCGTGTCTTAGTCCTGTGTTTGATTGATTGGCTTGCCTGTTAGGTAACAGTAGAGCTAGCCAAACCAAGAATTGTATGGCAGAACTAGGAACATTATCTTTTTATCTAGAGTGTTTGGTTAAACATTGGACTTATTACTTATGCCAACATGCTTACACAGAAAAGCAAACATTGGGATTTTAAGCTACGATGGTTTGTACTATCTTTACTATCTTTTTTTGACATTGCAAGCTTCTTTGGCACACTGGGTATTTCATTATATGTCTTAGATATCAGTAATGTCTGATTTGTGAGTGTTTAGGAACTTATTTTGAGGCCTTTTTAAGGGTATTTATCACCTATATAATTTCATGTTCAGTGTTTGATATGTTGCAGCTGCTGTGAAATTAACATTTCTGGTAAAAGATCAATAAAATATTTTCCCACCTATCTAGCTTAAAGATTTTAGAACATAAATATATGTAAGTTAGTATTGGACACAAAGTTAAAGCTCTTAAAAGTATAATTAATTTGTACAGGTATTTGTTCATAAACTAAATGAAATATTGGAAAATTCTTAAAGGGAACACAAAATTTCTAAAGCTATCCATCCAATATTTAGTCTAATGTTTAGAAATGTTGGTCCAAACCAATAAACACACATTGCCATCTAAAAAGCCATGCCACCAGGGAAAAAAAGGTTTTACAATGTATGGAAGAACCACATAAAAAAATTGAGTCTGAACAGTAAAAAACATATGAAAAAAAGAAATGTAATACCATACATTTCTGTGAATGTCATCTAAATACAGACCTGGCATTGGGTTTTGATTTTCCTGTGCTTTTTGGTCCACAAACACATTTTCTGATTAAGTGTTTTTTTGACGGTGTATGCATTGTGGTAAAAGTATCCTCCTCCAAAATGCTAAATGAACCAATTTAAGATGTGTTGTGTCTTGTGCCAGTCTAAGGCTGCTCGTCTGGTTTACACATGCTCTAATGTATTGAATAACATTGTACAGGAGTTCATAATGATGTTGATTGAACTGCTCTGCTACGAGACTGAGATGTATACATTGAGATGTCTTAACGGCACACAAAAGACAAACAGAACCGTGACCACTCTGACTCTGAAGCTAACGTCGGAGCAGGCATCCATCCTACAATTTGCTAAATAAACTCCATCCCTTTCCCCTTGTAAACGATTTCCTATTATAAACACATGTTGGAGATGAATCACTCCTTAGTTCAACTCTCAGAAAGGACATTTCAGACAAGTTCCCCCTCCTGTTTTCCATTTGGCTGTTTAATTGTCTCAGCGCTGTCAACAGACTATCAAGGTAATTAGCCATGACTGCACAACAACACAATCAGACAGACAGGAATGAACTGCAGCCTCTGAACATGATACTTACAGAGGGAATGGGTGGGAACGACTTAATTCGGGTGCACGTATGCACACACACACAGGGTTTTCGCACACATCCGGGTGCAGGTATATATACACACACAACCTTGCACACTCATTACCGTACCCTGAGTACATCGTTCCATGCCACACATTATATTTCCTTCGCCAACCATAACCCTCCACCCACCTCCTCCTTAATCCCTCTACCGCTTACAACTTTCTCTCCCTCTCTCACACACAGCTACAAAACCAAAACCTCATTTCCTCTGCGCCTCCAGCTATAGGAGCAGTGTTAATTGCGAGAAGGTGGGGTGGGTGGAGGGTGTGCTTTTGTGTGTGTGTGTGTCAGTTCATGGGTTCATAAGCTTCGGAGGTGTGTGTGTGAGCCGTTGCAACTGTATATGTGTACCTCTATACGTGTGAGTGTGTGTGTGTGTGTGTGTGTGTGTGTGTGTGAGCGCTCGTTTCTTTTAAGTGTGTGTGCAGTCTCTCTTATGCCAGTCTGGGCATAGCTCCAGGGTTTCCTGCGCCACCTGGGCATCTGTGAGTCCTAGTGCCTGTCACTGGGTACCGTCCCAGCTGGAGTGTGTATTTCACTACGTGTATACGTTAGTGTGTGTGTGTGTGTGTGTGTGTGTGTGTGTGTGTGTCGGTCGAGGAGGAGCCTCCAATGATGAGCCTTTAGTGCCAGCAGCAAACACCATTGTCTTATCCATGTCTTATCCTTTGAGCCACGGGGGCCCATACACAAACACACACACACACTTAGAGAGTACATCTGGTTACCTCCTCCACCTTCTTCTCCACACACTGAGTGGTTTCTTCCCTTTGAACAACATTACTAATAAAAAAAAGTCACAAGGAATTAAGAGAAAAGGGGGAAAGAGAATTCGATTAAACAGCCACCATTAAGTATCCAATGACGCTCTCTGTTCCCGCTTGCTTAGGCTATACATACACCATTAGTTGATCATGGAGGATTTGAAAGTACCCTGACTCAAAAGGTCATCTGCCTCCATTGAGGAGGACTAATATTAGATTAGCTCCATACCACTATGTGAGTACAAAAAGAAAGGGCATTCAGGGCATGCCGGAAAAGGAAAAGATTATTTGACTCTGAGGTTGGCATTGTTTCTGCACTGTTGAGAGAAAACTGAATTTACAGCTATGTTTTATGATTTGAAGAACAAATAGTAGTATTAAATAGGAACATTAGGAATTTGAGGAGGGTTTAAAGTGACCTAATCTAGTTGAATTTCCATTATTTTTGGAGAGAAGAAAAGCACTGGAACATTTTGTGGCAGGAACAGACATTTTTATGGCTTTTCTGGAACTCAGTAAAAACAAAAAAAGGAAAACGCTACAAGATAAGTAAAGTCACAAGTAAAAACTGTGTTTGGTTTCCTCATGATTACTTGATTTTATTGTTTTGGTTTGTTCTTATGGGTCTTTTTTTTTTTAGCATTTCTTCAAAAAGTTAGGTTTTGCAAAGAAACAGTACAATAACAAAGGAAACACTCGCCCCTCCTGGACAGACAAAGACAAAATAAAAAGAAGGCAAAACAATAAAGCAAATCAACCACCAAAATAGCAGGAAAAAAAAGACTTGCTCTTGTAGGATACCAAACAGAACAGTTAGCATCAGGATCAGCAGAAAGTGTTAAAATCGACGTTTGCAGTGTGTCTTGGTGATCTGGAGTTTACAAGATAAAGATAAGATAAAGATAAACTTTATTGATCCCCCGTGGGGGAAATTTGTGCATACAAGCCACCATTACTGCAATGGTGTCTCCCTACAACATCCAGAGGTTTGAATGCTGTCCTTAGAAGTGAACAATTTTCTATTCTTAACATTAGTAAAGTTTACTTTTGATCATGTTATAAAGAACATAATGAAGAACCTGTGGAGTTCTGGTGGCAATCACAAGGTGGCGACGCCCACATATCAGGCCGTATCCTCTATATGTGGCTCAGTTGGTAGAGTCGGTCGTCTCTCAACCGGAAGGTCGGACGTTTGATTCCAAGATCCTGCAGCCACATATCCCATGTGTCCTTGGGCTAGACACTTAACCCCAAGTATATCTCACTACTCTGTTGGCGGCGTTTGAATGTGTATGAATGGGATTAGATACTTTTTATAGTCACTTTACATATCAACCTCTGCCATCAGTGAGTGAATGGGTGTGACCTGTGGTAAATGGTAAATGGACTGGTATTGATCGCTATGTAGTGTCATCCATCAGAAGTAACTAATCCCATTAATACACCGCCACTGAAGCAGTGGGAGCAATACAGGGTTAAGTGTCTTGCCCAAGGACACATCAGACATCTGACATGTTGCCCAGCTGGGGATCGAAACCTCAACCTTCCGGGTGAGAGATGACGACTCTACCAACTGAGCCACAGTCTGCAGTGTAACAGTGCCTTGAGTAGATGAGAGTCTATACAAGCTCAAGTCATCTACCATTACCATATGCAGAAAAACATCTGTTTATACAAACTTATACAAGCAGGGTAACACTTCAGGTTGTTTTTGATAAATTCATTTTTTTATAATTGCCACATTAAGTCAACATTTTTATTTTATAACCACTTCATTATTGGTAATAAGGTAATAAAGCTATAAGTGATGAGGGTTATTGGTATAATAAATGTTTAAGTAACTGAACAGTTAAGAGGTATTACATATGTATGGTAAATATTGCTGCCAATAAGCATGGGCAACAGACACTAAATGAATGATATGAACTAAGAGGGCTGAATATAAAAAAGATACATTCCATATTTAGAGGCAACATCTTTTTTAAATCCCCCAACTACGTATTGTTTTTGACCACATGGAGCGAGTGGGTGCGCTATATGTCCGGCAGAGATTTATTTCTAAAAATCATCTAGAGTCAAAAAGAAACTCAGTATGCAATGTTGCTCACAATTGGTTGCAAAAAATAAGCTTGTTATGAAAACCAGATGCAGAAGCTTCAGTATTCTTTATTTGTATGCCCTGTTGGATCAGCTAAGACTGAGGTCAGTGATTAACTTGCTCTCTATTATAAAATACAGAAAAACACATCAGAACTAAAAAATAAACAACATTTTGGATTTAAAAATAAAACGTCCTTGCTCCTCTCTTTTGGTGGGAAATTGATGCATTTTCTCCTGATGATTATTGCAAAGCATACCACTGTGTTATTTGTGAAAATAAATGTAAGCGCTTTCAGGTGGAGGTCAACAGATTGCTGCAGCAAAGAGCATGAAACAATACACCTAGCCAAGCCTCAGGAGCCAAACACACACACAAATGCAAACCCCATTCACACACACAAACATACACGCCTATTTTCCCTGCCCACAATTGCCCCAAGGCTGAAACTTTAAACTAATCACTCATTACTCAGAGGAGGCGACACTCCCGCAATACAGTACCAACCTAATCCCTCCTCAAATGTCTTTCTTGTGTGTAGGTGTGTGTGTGTGTTTGTACATAAGCAGATACCCTGCACCTTTACCTAAGCCTTTTGCACAACTCCTTAATGTGAATCTTCTTGAGTTGCTTGTTCACACATGCACCTCACAGTGGGAGACTATTGCTATTAGATGGGAGGGGGAGGGGTCTCAGGCATGCACAAAGGTCTCTGAGTGCAACTTTACTGTCGTCAAACACACATACAGTATGGCCTGATTCAGGAAAGGATTATGCTACTTTTTGTGGTTACTAAACCTGTGCAAATAAGAAAAAAAAGTGAGCCACAAATATCAAAATAAACCCTCAAAAAGTTTCCCCTCCCTTCCTATCTGATCCTCTTTATGTGGACAAAACAGCTCCGTCAGCATGAGAGGTTATTGCTGCGTTCCATTTGATCTCGGAAGTCAGAAATTCAGAGTTGCCGGTCTGATAATCATGAGGAACTCCCCCCTGAAGTCGGAATCCGACTTGGAAACTCAAAGAATATTCAGTAGCCCGAGTTAAAATCCAACATGGGTGCTAAGTGCATCAACTGTAACGTATAGGCTTGTAACTATTGTGTTTATGTTTATGTTCAAACGAAACAAAAGTACTACTGGAGGTGTCCATATCGCTTGTCTGACTTGCAACTGGAACACGATCAGCTCAGCATCTAACTTGCTGACGACTGTTTCACTAAGCTCTCCCAAATAGCTTGTCCAACAGTTCCATCAGTCCGGCCTTTTTGATTGGTCTCTCTCTCTCTCTCTTTCTTTTTTCAAGTACTAGGATGCTTCACCCATCACCGTTCTTTTCCATCTCTTAGCCTCAGCCATTGTATCAAAGTAGAGAGACGGGCTTACTGGCTTCTCTTTAGCTGAAGGCTGGTGTGTGAACTAGTGCTGTTGAGCCGTACACACTTCTCAAAAGAGAACCACAGCCTGATGCCAAATTTACATAGTGCTGAAAACAGGCAAACCAGGACTCTCTGCGGACATGGGATCGACACCATTCTACCTCTAGATCAACGTTGAAACTACTATTTCCAGGTGGAAAAGTGACATACTGTTGCTTTATTATAAAGGGTAATGTATATATACTCAGTTTTTTTCTCTCTATTTAAATAGGGGTTCGCACTGTGTATTTAAATAGATATATATGTGTGTGTGCATGTAGTAGGTTGGGGGAGTCAGCAGGGGTCCCATGAGGCTGATTAGTGGACCCTACCAAATGTCATTAGAGTGTAATGAAAAAGCAGCCTTGGTACTAATGCATAATAAAGTGAATGGGCTGTTACATTACCACAGTGTCCAGAGTAGGCCGGTTGGCACATCAACACTGGTCTGTATGTGTGTAACAGCGCTACATCAATGAGCGGGGGAAAAGATGACAGAAACAGAAAAGTGAGTGTTGACAGAATGCCAACGTTAGAGTGTGTGAGAGGGAGAGGAAAGAATGAGTAGGACCTTTCAATTGTGTGAGAGATGTCGTATTAGGGTGTTAGTGTTTTAAAAGGTAGCCTTTATGTGTGCACATGAGTGAATGAACACATGCTAGCATCATGTGTGAGTGTTCTTTGTGCATGCACATGGACTTTAAAAATGTATCTTCCCTTCATGCACTCTGTGAGTACTCGTAGTCCACTGCACAGCTCCTACATTACACCTTTTGTACATTTTGTGTTTTTTATTTTTATTTTTTATATTTGACATTTTTAATTCTATTTTATATATTGTAATATCTTCTTATCCTGTATTATTTAAGTTGTTGCTAGTTCTGTTTTATTTCCTTGTTAATTGTTTAGAACAAATACACCAAGTGAAATTCCTTGTATGTGTAAATGTACTTGGCAATAAACCCTGATTCTGATTCTGATTCTGAATCTGATTCTTATTCTGATTCTGAATCTGATTCTTATTCTGATTCTGAATCTGAATCTGATTCTTATTCTGATTCTGATTCTGAATCTGATTCTTATTCTGATTCTGAATCTGATTCTTATTCTGATTCTGATTCTGATTCTGATTCTGATGCATGCTTTGGAAAGTGCTCCCAATTTTGCATGCCTTTATTTGTGAGTTTATGTGTCTTTACTTTACAATTGAGTGCGTCTGAGTAAATTGGCTCTGTCTCCATCTTTATCTTCCAAGAGTAATATCAGTAGCAGGACCAAAGGAAGTGCTTTCATTCAGTGGTTGATACAATAATCACAGTGAAAGAAGTAATGACTCTCTGCTATGCAGCCATTTAACTACTGTGGCCTTGACTTCACTATTGACTGCATTAGAAGGCGTCGGATTCCACTTCGCTACTCATTTCTGCGTGTGTTTGTGTGTTATGAGTATTGCTGTGGAGTGCGGTGACTGGTTGCCTATTGTGCCAGTAAAATGTAAGAAATGTGTTAAAAAAAAAGAAGAAAAAAAAAGCCCAGTTGCTCTGAAACGTTAAACGGCTGTCTGTTTCCTCTTTTCTCGACAGGCTCTGCAGTGAAGGGCGAACGAGGATGTGTGTGTAATCCAGTCCCTCTCTCTCTCTCTCTCTCTCTCTCTCTCTCTCTCTCTCTCTCTTCATCTCTGCCTCCCTGTCACAACATCATCTCTCTCTTTCTAAGTCCCTCCAGAATGATTGAATATTTACTTTCATTTAATGTTACTGTCCAAACGAAATTAGGCAACAGAGACACACACATATACATAAATTCACACACTCACACTCACAGCCCTCGTCTACCCATTTAATTAAGCACTCCATGAATAATTCAGTTTGAGCCTCTGGGCTGAAGATAATTATAACGATCAGGATAATAATGTTTATTTTGCTTTTTATTGTATTAAGACATCAATATCTCTGCAGTGCAGTGCAGACAGTTTGCAGCTACA
>NC_089216.1:20968028-20990528 GCF_963930695.1 Labrus bergylta
ACAATTACAGGATTTATTTTTGTTTTAAGATTTATTTTTGGGCTTTTAATGTAGAGATAGGACAGTGGATAGAGTTGGAAATCAGGGAGTAAAAGTACTCTATACGACTTATTGTATGTGTGAAATAGCCGACAACTACATGAGATTATTTTGAATGACATCGATGAGGCGGGCTAGGCTGTGCTAAAGTCAGCACAGTAGCATAGGAGAGAGAATATCATGCACATTAAAACACACTCACACGCAGGCTGATGACTTTATTGACAACTTTATTTACTGATCGTCGGTAACTCGCCCAGCACCAAAGATCATCATCACCTCATTCAAATGCAAAGGGAAAACTTTGTGGAAGGCCTTCCTTATTGTTTTGAAAAAAAAAGATATTTCTGAGGCTTAATATTATTCAAATTAACCAAGAAACCCTTTTAGTTACACACACTAAGATTTTTTCTCATAGTCCACTGCACTATGAGAAACAATTGTGTTTTCTATTTTTTCTATTTGACATTTTTAAATTCTATTTTATATATTGTAATATCTTCTTATACTGTAGTATTTAAGTTGTTGCTAGTTCTGCTTTATTTCCTTGTTAATTGTTTAGCACCAATACAATAAGTCAAATTCCTCGTATGTGTAAATGTACTTTGCAATAAACCCCGATTCTGATTAAGAGAAAATCAAAGCTTTGGAATTCACTCTAGCTTCAAACTAATCAATCCCAGCTGAGCTGAATCTCATGACGCGTCACCGGGGACTCGGTGGTCATTTTGGTGCGCTGCTGTGTGGTCGGCTTGTCCAGGCTAAAAGGAAACAAGAGTGTTCGACAAACAGCCTGTCCGCCCACGGGTGTGTTTTTTTTCCTCACTGAGAACCTCGTAGACGCCAACACATGACCACATTCACCACACACTTAATCTCACACAGACACATGCACTTAAATACACGCTGTCCCCTTCCCCGGGGGGCTCTCAGGCCACCAAAAAAATCCAACCTTCGCCCACGTGCTGTCACTTACATGTAGCTCCGCCCATCCGCTGCGCCCTCCCACACACACACACATATAACCACAGCCATTGGCCGCCCACACGTGCCAGTTAACCTGCTAATGAGGCGGCATAGGTCATGTCGTGTTCTGCTGCCCCCACGGGGGCCGGCCGACCTGTCTGCGTGTCAGTTTTACTCCCGCCCACGCTGACTCCCTGATGGACTGCCTCGCCTAATTGACTGACTGAATTACTGACAGATCCTCTCGATGAGTGACTGGATAAACATGCAGCGTGCTGGGATGGCGTGGGCGTGGGAACTTGAGGCGAGGCATGGTGCTATAGGCTGGAGTGTGAAGGCATGTATAGTGGGCCCTGCAGTTTAAACTCTATGCATTCATAGTATGTTGCAATCTAAGGAGTGTTCGGCTCCCTCGCTCCCTTTCCAATCTCCCTTTAATGTTTCCTAAACATTCCTGTTGGGATGTAGCGTCTTTCTGTAGAGCTAACTAGTCTTAAAGGATGGGACTCACTAGACCATTTAAAAGGATTTCTTTTTTCCAGCTGCATAAAAAAATCATAAAATACTTTTCATGGCAATAAAGGGGATTTAGCCAACTCCTAAATGGAAGCAAATTTTTTACAAGACCCAGAACTGTGAGTTACTGGTCTTTTTATCCACACAGGAAGTGTTTGCACAGCGGTTCCTCACACCACTCTGCCTTGAGTGTGATAGTGAAAACAGTGCAATTATAAAGTAATAGATCAGTGTGGTAGAAACACTTTATTCAATTAATTTTCCCCATATTAAACATGTGACACACCTCCTGTTCTCAAACTGTCACAATAATTGTTGGGTGTGCTCAGGCTTGGATGTAACAATTAAAAGCCAAAGTGGAAGTTTGTTGTTTCCCCATATGCAGAACTGACGGACTCATATTTTTTTGCACAAATTGCGATGCAACACCTGTCTCGCTTTCCCATCCGAGTGGATATATGCTGATGTGTGTTTCCCTGCGTGTGACTGTGTGTGTGTGTGTGTGTATGACTCATGCCAGTCCCCTTGATGATGATCATTGTGAGCGTGGCAGCAGCCCCAACACTTGACTGCACAACTGTTAATTTCTCTCTCAGCGCATAAATTAATAAGTTCATAAATAAGCGAATAAATTAAATAATGGATGGGAGGAGAGAGAAAGGGAGGAGCGGAAAGGGGGCAGGAAAAACTTTCTCATCAGAAAAATTTAATTTCTCACTCCGACACCCACGAGGATGGGGGGGAAGGGAGGCTGGGGCGTCGTCGTGAAATGGATGTGAGTGTGTGTGTGTAGAGAGAGAAGGGATTCGTTTTCAGCCTTTCTATCACGCCCCTCTGAGCACTGACATGTTGGCATGGTTTTTTTTTTTTGTCTTTTCCCGAGATCCACATTCGACAAACATCTGTGCCTATTACCGAACACTAGCACCACTAAGAGGCCTGACAGAGTCTGTTTCTTTTTCTATAATGAGCAGCCATGGTGCACCATGGCACTGGGACTGTTTTGCCTCCGTTTACTGATGTGCGATAACAGTGAATCAGTTTGACCTCTAACTCATTAAGACACATCTCTGTGTTAACCGTACACACATCTGGAAAGTGTTTAACAGAACAGCTGGTAAAAGAAGGATGGAGAGAAAAGGGTGGAGCATTGTGTACACGGAGTCACATTTTACCATGGTCCTGATGCACATAATTTCAAGGCATCTTGAATTGACGCTTAGGCGAGGTTTACAACAAAATTACAAGAGACAAGTGAATTGTCTTCAAAAAAGTTCTGCATGCTTTCCAAAAACAACATGCTTAATCTTCTTGGAATCGATTGTAAGATACTTGAAATCTTGGGGAGCTGGTTTCCTTGAATGTTTTTAAAGGTCGTCTTAATGATCTGGAGGCAGAAATATCTGACTGTAGATGTTTGAACTAACTCGTATTGCCCTTTTGATCACTTTGTTGCTGATGACTTCTGACAGATTCTGATGAATAGTTCTATTTGTGATTCCTGTATTTATGTGTTTTATGTCTGAAACCCTGTAGATGTGCTGCTGCCTGTCTTGGCCAGGACGCTCTTGTGAAAGAGATTTTTAATCTCAAAGAGACTTGTTCCTGGTTAAATAAAGGTTAAATAAATAAATAAATAAACACACTGCTGTGCACTCAGATCCACAAAAAATGACAAAAATCGTTGTAGTATATATGCAGGCCAGTAATTGGTGCTGTGACTTTGTACTTTGTACAACATGGGTGTGCACACATAAACAGAGTGGTGAGGTGTTCCTGACCTACAGAAATGTAAAATATACAAACATTTGTAAGGATGAATGTTAAAGGTCCCATATTATGCTTTTTCTGGTTTTATATGCTCTTTAGTGTGTTTTCCAAGTGTCCTGTGCATGTTTAGGCACATCTATGTGCAAAAATTCAAAGTCCGCGGAAATGCAGCTTCTCCTACGTCTTCCTGTTAGCTGTAGCATTAGCTGCATGTAACGCTCGATTCTAGCCCCCCTCAATAAAAAATTGTCAGTCCAACATCATTGTCAGTGTGAGATCACTGATCTAAGCCCATTGGCTCGTTGTGGCAAGCCCAGCAGCTCATGATGCACGCCCGTTAACTTCTGTAGCACGCCCACGATATGCTGTAGCCTGCGGTAGCACAGTAGTGCTAAGGTGCTAATGTTTATGCTCCCCTCAGACGGAGCCAGTGGCTGCATTCCCAATATGGTAAAAGAGGCGGGACAGTTCCGAGAACCGTGCTGAGCAACTGACCAATAACGACAGAGCTCTTTAAGGGGAAGTTACTACTCCAAGTGACCCTCGGCTACAAAGTCAGTCGATTTCAGGAAAATGTCGGCTGGGAGTCATGCCAGTCTACATTTTCACAAACAGAACTCAGGAGTCCGCCCCACTCAGACGTGGACTGGAATTGTAATGCGCACATGCAAAATGTCTTTGTTTTAGCAAATCGTTTTTTAAAATGAAAAGCCAATGACAAAAAAAGGTTACAGATTTAATCTGAAATTGTCTTGTAAACATGGCCTTAAAGCTATACTGCTCTGAATGACGTAGTAGAAAGTCTGTGACATTAAAGAACCTACAGATTTAACTGGACACTGGGATATTTACACCCCTTATAAGGGTTCAAACCATGCCATTAGTTTCCCAAAACCTGGCAGTGGAGTTATTGAGCTAAACCTAACCAAGCATACCGAGTCAGAATACCAATGCATTACAAATGACACCAGGGCCTGGTTTTCAAAAGGTATCATATCAGATTAAATAATTGGATTGGATTGAAACTTGATTTTACATTTTTTGTCCTTTAATTGATGAGTCAGCTCTCAGTGGTTGGCAGCAGCAACAGCAGTTAGCAACATTAGCAGTCCCATAAAAAAAAAAAAAAACAGGGCTGAAGGTTTGGTTGATGGATTGAGATTGTTTTTCAGTTTATCCTGCATGACAGCCTTGTTTGCTAGCCAGTGGCTAGTGTGCACTTATCTACAAAAACAGTGCTTGCAGCAGTAACGTTTAAAACAAAATAATATAACGTATGACCGGGGGCTTGTGTGGTGGGTGATGTGGCTCGGCTATTTACACTGTTGCAGCTGCTAAGGAGTAAAAGCAATCGACAGCAGTAAAACCACAAACCTAAAGAAGTAAGAAGTATTTCTCTGGAGATTTCAAAAAGATAGATAAGATACTTTGTCATAATGTTAACAAAACTGAAAATAACTTGCCTCAGTGTAGTTCTTGAAATCAGAGAATAATCAAGAACGCTGAAGAAAAGTGGAGCATTTAAACTAGAAAGGCAAACATGACATTTATACATTCAGGCATGCATTCAAGTCCAAAAGTGCTTTGTGCTGGTATACTCCATTTGAGTCGTTATTGCTTCTCGCTGCTGCATCTGAACGACTTTAAAAGTGCTTGTTGCCCTAATGCTTGCTTTACTACTACAAGTGCTTGTGCATTAGAGTTCAAGTATCGAACCGCCTCAGGATATGTCCTAGTTCCTGAGGCGAGATGTCGGGCACTTAAGACTCTTCACCGGGGGAAAGGTTTGAAGAGGGAGCAAAACCGAGTGAGAGGGGTCGCTGATCAATTTTCTGAACCTCGCATCTGATGTGAACGGTGTACATTATTGCAAGCAACGTCCGACGTCCTACTTTGTTTTTGTTTTCATACAAAAAGCATCCACGCCCGGGTGATCTTTTATCTATTCTAAAATCTTCAAAATGAGATGCACATGACCGTTCTTGTACACTGGGCAGGTGTGTATAAACCTAACAAAAGCGCAGGTTCTCTTACTGGCATGTAGGGATTTTGATGTTGTTGGGCATGCACACATCGGCCTTACTAAGCACCACACAAAGCTTAATTTCATTGTACAACAGCTGCTAGCATTGACAAATGGAATTAGTGCATGTAATTAGTCATTCATGTTGAGTTAACCAACTCTATTTGACACTGATATCCTTTGTTCTCTTTGAGAAAAGGTTGATGTCATCAGGGTAGAACACATCATGATGTCTTATCTGGAAGGGGAGCTGGGTGTCTGTGTGATTATCATTATAAGTCTGAGTTTCTCCCCATGCACACTAAAATGCAAATGCAGTTGTCTAAGCTAAAACAGACACTGACAGAAGTCTCCCTATGGCCTCTAAAACATCAGACCTCCCACTGCAGAGTGAGGCATATGGTGCCGGAAAAGTCTATAAAGAGTTCCCTCTCCATTATCAGGTCGTTTATTACCAAATGATGGAGGACTCTGAAAGTCTTTCATCTTTTGTCTTTGCAATTTTTAACCAGGCAGGACCCCACTAGGACATACCCACCTCATTACAGTAGGCTAATTGTTGTTTATGCTTCATCATGTCTGTAAGTTTTGTGTCATCTGCATATGAAAATCTCAACAAATCAAAAATAGATTGTAGCCAAATTTCTAGAAATCAACTGCTGGAAAAGGGAAAACTTACACAAATGAGGTTGCAAATTAATTTTGGTCTTTATTCAAGCAAGGCTGACACGGTTTGTCAAATCAACCTTCAAAGCATTATGACAACAAGTCTATGTAATTTCCAACACAACTGCTTTCACACAATATTACACAATCATAAGAGGGCAGTCTATCATCCACATATGTGTCCATACTGATATCCTACAGACTGTTCAAGTTTAAAGAAGTGTATCTTCTATGATGTCTTATCATTTAAATCAACACTTAACTTTAACTGTAGTGAATAATGGTTACAATGACATTTTATCATTAAAGGAGCAGTAGCAGTGCATGTTCTTGTCATCACTTAAAGTGCTCAAGGTTGATATTTTAGTACAATTAGGGGTAGTAGATTACCGTAAAACTTCAAATAAAAGCCCATCCCAGTTTAAGGCACAGCCCCGCTTTTACTAGCCTGTTGTTGCTGCACGTTTTGACAAATACAGATAGGTCTCAATTAGAGTTCCCTTTGCATTTAGTGTTGAAAGAATATGTGGATCAAACATAACAACAGCATGACCCAGAACAATAAAGATGGGGTGTCTCTGCTGCTTGTGCTGGTTTTAGAGATGTACTGTGTGAACACATATTGGCATTATGAAAAAAAGTCATGTCTGTGGGGAGACTGTGGATCAGTGGTAGAGATTATGGTTGAGTCGGTCGTCTCTCAGGTGGAAGGTCGATCCCCAGCTCCTGCAGACCCATGTCGATGTCCCTTGTGCAAGACACTAAACCCAAATTTCATGTGTATGAATGGGATTAGATAATACTCATGTGCACTTTGCACAGCAGCCTCTTCCATCAGTGAGTGAATGGATGTGGATGGGTAGAGCAACACACAAGCTGACAAGCTGTTTGCTTTACACTGTTAGGAATATTACTCCTCCTTTTTGATTAGCCTCATATAAAAAAAAATCATGTGCAAGTGTCCACAATGTGCGATTATATGTGGCTTGGAATTTGTAATATGCAAAAGCTGATTTCCCACGCTAGTCATTAGTGTTTCCAATAAAGCCTAGACTGGCCCAGTGCAGATACTTGGCCAGCCATTTGGGCTTAAGAATGACTCCTTTGGGTTGGAACGCAGCCACGCTGGTGAACAGCTATGTCGGTTTGTTTGTTTGTTTTGATCCACTCCTCAGCACAGCATGCTGCTTGGAAGACTATCCACAGGATTACATATACCATGAAAGTAGTTTAGTGGACTCACTGGAATCCCACCAAAGACTGCTGAGAGATGAGGTCTAGCTAAGACCGCTCTGATTCAATTATTTATTTTGGCGCCCTGCTTTTGGATGTAAGTCCTTGCCAGGGAGAGAATCCCTGAGCTGCCTTTCTCGAGTTGTCATTGTCCTGATCCGAAAATGATCAAATTCTTGGTGGAAAAGAACAAAATGAACACTTAGAATCAACTACAGCAAGGAAATAAAGAAGAGGGGTCCTCCAGTAAGACAGAAGATGATTTAATGTGTTGTTGTGGATGTTTCATAGCCATTGCTTGAGATGACCTTTCTGCATAGCACAGTGCTATATTTGGATTTCCCATCTGCAATGTTTCCAAACTTTTCCCTCTGTGTGATTGTCCTGAAAGTGCCCTTGAATAGAGCAGCTGACAGCAGACACTGCAGAGAATCCTCCCTGTTAAAGTGTATTTAATTATTAATGCTGGCCCCTCCATACTGGCAGAACTTCAGGCTGCCCCGTGGACGGCCACCACATTCCACTAACTCACGGCCATGAATTATTCTCCAAGAACATGCATCACACACACAGACATGCCCTGTACACACACACACGGAGGAGTATGAAACCCCACTGTGGACATATGGAACCAAGTGTGCTCACATAATCAAAATATGACTATAATGCATGCACACACACGCACACACACACACACACACACACACACACACACACACACACACACACACACACACACACACACCACTACATGCTACTGATGATGCAACGCCTCCAGTAAAAGGCCACATGCAGTATTAATCATGTAGGTAAACACATAGAGACGCAGAACTTATGCAGGAATGTACACACATAAACCTTTACATACATAGGCAAGTGTGCGCTCCCACACACTTTGTATGTTATCGGGCACACATTACACACACATTACACACAGTTCTGCAGACACACAATGGATCCCCGAGCACACACACAGGACACTTGCAGTATTTCTTCTATTCAGTGTGTTCCGTCCAGCTGTCAGCGGGCTGTCAGTGTGTTCAGTTGCCAGGCAAACAGCCCCGCCTCCTCCCGACAATAAAATATGCCTTTAAAATGTCACTCTCTCCCGAAAGAGCAGAAGCAGAGGCAACAAATCGATTCACATTAGTTGTTCAATTGACTTTGGCCTGAACTTAGCTCCCGCGTCTCCCATTTGTCTTGACCAGGTTCTTTCTCTTTCTGGTTTTCTTTCTATATTTCTATACCCTCTGTCCCTCTCCATCGGGGCCCCTACATAGTCCCCATCACCTGCTTTCTCATTCTGCTTTTTTCTGTTTACAGGTTCACAGATCTCTCCACCCCTCCTCTCCATCTCACTGCTTTCTCACCTCCCCTCTATTTTCTCCCGCAGCTAATCTCAGAGAATGAATGTGGCGGCGGCGGCGGCGGCTGCACAACTCCTTTTTCACTCTCCTTGCCGACCACCGCCGTAGCAGCACTCATTTCAATTTTCACCTCGTTTTAGACTTATCACATTGACATCATTAAGGCTCCCCTCTCAGCGGCGCACTCATTCGTTATCCTCTCCATTTTACACCTTTCTATCTCTCTCTCCCTGTGTTTGTGTGCGTCTCCCTTTCTCCTGCCCTCCCCTCTCTCTCTCCTTATCTGTCTCGCTCATTGTCAGAGGATTTAAAAGGCTCTCTATTCGAGAGCGGTGAGTGTCTGGGCTTTTGGTTTTTCATCCCGGTGACAGAAACCTGTTGGAGCCTCCTTATTCAGAATGAATAAGACGTTTTTTTTTGCCTTTTAAAAAGGGATAGCAGGGCTGGGCTGGTAAAACCTGAAAAAAGTGACACCTGACTCATTCCATTTGCTCATTTCAGACGTGTTAATATTTCTTTTCCCGGTGCGACCTTGGAGAAATGTTTTTGATTTGAATTGGAAGAGAACCCAGCAGAGGAGTTCAACTGGTTATTATGTGGAAAATGGAGAGATGATAATTGAGCTGCAATCTGATATTTGACAGTGGAAAATGCTGTAATACTTTAGTAACATGGCTATACAACACAGAGAAAAAGCTGTTAAAAGACTTCATCTTTAATGATTTTGACAACATTAACAATTGATCACATTGGAAGATATATTGTACTGAGCTGTGGCTCAGTGGTAGAGTCGGTCGTCTCTCATCCTGACGGTCAGGAGTTTGATCCCCAGCTCTTTCAGCTACATGTCCACTGTGTCATTGCTCAAGTCAATTTACCATTTACAAGTTAAAAGTACTCTTTGAAGGGGCACAGAGAACATACACATGTCTAAGACAGGAGGAGATAAACAGAAACTGCCTGAAAGAAAAACGTTTTAGATCTTTAAATTAAGACTTTTCAACGAGGAGCGTGACTCAGCATGATGTACACACCTAGCTTATCTGTCATATAAAGAATTAAACATACAGCCTTGTTAAAAAAAGAGTAGCTTAAATCATTATTGGCATACACTATTAACTGTACCCGTTTGTAGATTTTCCCTTTGTGACATCACAAAGGGCAGTAGCCCCTCCCCCAGGTGGGTGACACTCCCACAGCTAGGTGTTTGTTCTGCCCTCTGAATCTGCCTTCTCACCGTAAACAATAGGGCATGGAGCGAGAAAGACCGAGTACACCCAAGCCCTTCCAGAGAGGTGGCATGGTCAGACACAGCTCATTTACATATTTAAAGGTACAGACACAGAAACTGCCTGTTCTGAGCAGGGGGGTTTATAGACACGATCAAATACAGGATCAGAGTGGAAGAAACTTCACACACATGTTATGAGGAGCTCTGAGACATATTTAAACTCGTTGAAAATGAGGATGATATGTGGCCTTTAAGCAGGGGGAATGTATGAGCATAAAACAAAATTGAACTGTACAACAATCTGCTATGTTAAAAGGTTTGTACACTGGTTGATTTTAAGGGGATACATTTTTAATCAGAGGGAGATTTAGCCCATTCATTATTTATCCTAATGTTTTTTAAGTAGAAGGAATTGAGGAGAGTCAAACAAAATAAAAAAAGACATTAAGTGCAACATTGTGCTTAATTAAACAACAACTTACCTCAGTTTTAATAATTAACAGGTTATTTGTTAGCACACGCAAAGTTCTAGCTATACAGGTCATTGGTTTTCACAATTGGCATTAAGGGCTATAAGATGTACATTTCACCATCATAAACTCCATCAACTGGAGAGGAAGGCATAGTTTAAAGTTCAAGATATAAGCCCATTACAATACAATTTCCCACATTCTCATTTGGAAACATTCTGCTGTAATTGAAGATTAATCTCTGTAATAAAGAGCATTCTGTCATGTAGCTGGCCTGCAGCCCCTCCAGCAGCCCTCTGTATTTCCGTGTTTATGCATAAAAGCTCAAAGCTATATGTTTGCCTGCCTACTTGAACCGGCTTATCTTCCAGCCAGCAGCATCTTGTTATCTGCAACGTGGAAATAAACACAACCATAATGTGTGGTGGTTTGTTCATCTTATCTCAGTGCAATGTTTTCTCAAAATTGAATCATTTTTGCCATGGCGTTGATACTCTGTAGGCTTATCTCATTGTGTTGTCCATTAGTGGAGGGCTGCTGGGCCTCTGAACCTGCTGCTGTTTGCAACATGTGAATGCTGCCTCTTTCTCTAGAGCTTATCTGCACAGTGTTTTCACAGACGGTGTTTGACACAGGCGACCCCACCGTTGGCTGGGTGGAGCTGCCAGGTCAGGGGTCAAGTGAAGTGAAACTGGCAAACGGAGAGGTCAGGTAGAAAGGAAAAGAATAGAATACAGGGAAGAAGATGGAGGTGGGGGAAGGTTAAGACCCCCATTGAAAAGGAGACCAGGAAGTTAATATCCCTCATCATACCCTGTGCCTTAACCTGAGGGGCCAAACTAATATGGCCTTTGCTAATGAACAACAGTGGCCCACATCTGCATTGTTAGTCTGGAATCTTCACCGCCATCTTGGATCAATTTGAGGGGCACATAAAATCCAGAGTGCCAGGGCCATTTCTAGGTCTCTGGTGTCCCGTCTGCCACACCACAGGCTTTCACAAGGTGGGAGTCACGATGTAAGACTGTGAGGGGGAAGAAAGTGAACGCTTTACCACACACACACACACACACGCACGCACACACACACGCACGCACACACGCACACACAGACACACACACACACGCACACACACGCACACACGCACACACACACGCACACACACACGCACACACACACACAAGTAACCATCTATAAACAGAGGACCAGGCCAGGGTGCGGTCCTGCGGCCAGAGTTTAGAGTCCTGCGGCCAGGCGTTGGAGTGGTGTGTTTGGTGGTTGAAGGTACAGGTTAGAGGCCGGTGGCGACAGTGGCAGCGCCGCGGTGAGCCTTTACAAGCCTGGCGTCATACACCCGGCGTGTCGCACCTCCCTGCAATAAGAGCTCGTAAAGACGTTTTTAAAATCCAGCAGCCCTTCTCTAAAGGAAACTGAGGTTAGCCCAATGCATTTTTTTTCCCCTTTTATAAAACTTCAAAACCAGCAGGTCCTAATTAGCGTCCATGTGCGTATGCATATTTGAGTGTGTTTTGCATGTGGACATCTATGCTCAAGTGAAGATGTATAGCCGCCCACAGTGTGCATTGCATTGCATTCACACTTGCGCAGATGTACACACCCCTAACTGCAGTGTTGTGATTTTGTCCGTGTGTTTGTGTGCGCACTTGTGGGTGTGGGTGTGATAAAAAGTCAAAATAAGGCGGCCACATGGGATCGTTTATCTCATGACAGACCACTTCTGTCTAATTAGTGTGAAGCACAGTAGTGAAATATAGGGAACTGTAATTAAAGTAAGGGATCAGGATGTGTGTGTGTGTGTGTGTGTGTGTGTGTGTCTGTGTGTGTGTGTGTGTGTGTGTGTGTGTGTGTGTGTGTGTGTTGCACATATGCTTCATGTGAGTGTGTTGCTCACAGTGTGTACCTGCATCCCTGTGGTGTTGCAGGTAAAGCTAACGCTGCCGTCTGAGTTAATGTGCTGCATATGTTCAACACCTTGCATGTATCCAGCATGTATCCAGCATGTTAGATTAAAGGTTTTCTGTTCTTGTGTAAGCCTAAACCCTCGTTTTCAGATTATATGGCTGTCTCATGTGCGTTCACATCGAGCACGTTTGAAACCTAATTTGAACTCGTAAACTCTTTCAGATTTAGATTTCATTCAGCTTCAATTGGAGCACTTGACTTCACAGACAAACCTTAAACATGTAGCTCTATCGCTGTCCTCCTCCCAGACAACTGCAGCATGTTTTTTTTTGTAGCAGCGAGAGCATAATCTGAACAGGAAATTGCTCTGGAACGCAAGGGTTTATGGGTATATAGAGACAGATTATAACGTCTTAAAGCCAAGTCAGTGATGCTTGGAAAGCATTACAGAAAGAAGAAAAAAAATAACCGAGGGCAGATTGCAGTCTGGGCTGATGCTCCGATTCTATTTTTGTTGTGTGTTTTAAAACTGGTTCATACAGCAGAGAAGGTTAATTATAAGAGCACTAACCGATTATGCTGAGCCAGAGTTCAACAGACTAAATTCAGATTTGTTTGACGCTCCCCCCGGGGCCAAATATACAAACTAGTAGGAAGTAACAAATCATCTATCAGGCAGGATATTTAGTCTATGTTGTTCTTAATTGTCTTTGAACCTTGTCTCACCTTCAATCTGCAATTTGTCCCCCACCAAAAAAAACAGCAGATAGAAACATCCAAGACCGATGCCCTGATCTACCTTCATATTGTTTGTCCTCTCTCTCTCATTGTGATTTTTTTTCTTCATCTCGTCTTTACTATTCTTTGTTATGTTGCACATCCAGGTTCAGGGAAAAACTATTTGTCTCAGCGTAGAAAGTGATAGATGAAAGCCATATGTCTTAGCGAGAACAGATTGAGCCCAGTGTGCATTGACAGTACATTTTGTCCCAGTGGGGCTTCCATCCAAGCCTTGACATTTTCAGACAATATTGCGGTGTTGAGCCGCAGTTAGGATTTCATAAGTCAAGCTAACACTAGAGACGTGTGTGTGTGTGTGTGTGTGTGTGTGTGTGTGTGTGTTGATGTGTCTGCGCTAACACTACAATCATCTTTCTCCCTGTCTCCGTGTTTCAGTGTCTATGTCACAACACTTATTACTTTCTGCAGCATCTGTGCACATGTGTGTGTGTGTGTGTGTGTGTGTGTGTGTGTGTGTGTGTGTGTGTGTGTGTGTGTGTGTGTGTGTGTGTGTGTGTGTGTGTGTGTGTGTGTTGCTGGCACCTGTCTAAGAACATACTCCGAGTCTCTGAATATGTGTTCCTTTGAATTCCTCTCTCTGTCACTCTGTTTGTCTTTTGTTTCATAAGCCTGTCTGCATGTTGTTTGGGGGTAAGATGACACATTATTTCTTCCATATTTATCCTTCTTTCTCTCCCCGTTTTCCTGTCTTTTATCCAGTTGTTTTTCTCGTTTTTAGCCTAGGTATCCCTGCCATTAGGGTGCACAGTCTCCAAGGCCTTGATGTTATCTGCTGCACAATATCTGAACTAAAGCTGCACATCCCCATGAGCAATTTGCTTGGTAAAAAAAAAAAAAAAAAAAAGCAGGCTTTCCTCTCTTTCAGACTGTCAGAAGTCACAGGGAATGGCCTGATAGGAGGCTGAGAGAGGAGAGGCAGAGGTTTTATATTTTTCATTTCAATACACTCATCTGCCTCTTCTGCCTCTAGTATAGAACATTGAAGAAAGAATTGTCTGCAGTTCTTATGCATTATAGATGTAGGTGCAATGCATGAGGGGGGATTTCTACAGAAACTACCTCTGTGTCTATGACTAGGTTTTATGGCCACTGTTCTGATCGGGGATTTGTAAGTCTGCCTGTCTGACAATGAGCTGATATCATATTTTAGGGCTGAAATAAACTTGAGGCAGAAGGGAAGCGACTTCATCAGATTAAAGTAAATAGTGAATTTACCCTCAATAACGGAAAAAAAAAATCAATTTGGAAGCTAGATATGACCAAAAGGAAACAATGTAAATCAGAACATCTACAATCCTTCCCATAAAATGGATTAATCTCGATCATTTTATTACAAAGCCTGTTATTAATTCTATTTGTTTAATTGATTGATATCACTAGACTCAGACACTAAATAGATATTGTAAGTGATCAAAAGAAAATGTTGCAAAAGAGGATTCAGCGGTGAAAATGGTAAGGGATATTGTGATATATCATCTACGGAAGAGGATTAGGGTTCTGATTTTTTTTTTCTCAGAATACAGAGGTCCCCCACAACTTGAAAAATGAAGCCAGTGCTGAAGTGCAATATCCTGCAAGTTGCTCAAGTGTCTGCTTGAGGTTGGCTGCAGGAGAACAGAAAGGAACATACACACCACAGCCAAAGTTTTACAGCAGACATTAACATGTTTACAGCCTGGTAAAACAAAAAAAAACAATACTGGTTTGATTAGTTATTGTCTTCATTGGCACACACTGTGAAGGGGTGAATTTTTTTTTTACAAGGCATCTGTTTTGATTTTTGATTTTATCTAAAGGTTGTTTAGATGTTTGACATGTGTTTTGTATATATTTTTTAGCTATGTCTGTTAAATATTAGATGTTAAAAAAAATAATACAGACATGAAGGAACAAATAAAAAAAAGCAATTCATAGGAAATTACTTCACAAATTCATTAATCATCAATTAACAAACTGATTGATTTAAATTGGAGCAATTGAACAATTTTCAAGTCGCTTTAACTCTAAATATTATGAAATCATGAAAACTTTACATACTCTGTTCATAGACAATGACATCGAATGTAAGTAAGGAATTTCAGGCTCTGTTTTAACTGTTTTATTATTGTGTTATTTTGTAAATCTTAAGAGGCGTTATTAATGCAGAATCTGTTTAATGCATATATTCAACTTTAACTGTCTTTAACAACAGCTCAATAAATCGCAGAAGATTATCACAACTGTGTTTTGTTTGAAACGTTTTATAGATTTGATGATCCTCTAGGAGACTGTAACTTGTGCAGCTGTTGCCCTTTATATCTAATATTTGTGTAGAGCCAATAAAATCTATTGGATGGACTTCATATTCAAAATGTCTTTCAGCAGAACATTTTACGGTTCAGCCGCTCTACAAACTCCAAAGAGTCTTTTCTGCATTATGTTACTTTGTGATGTTTACATTTTTTTTTCAGAATTTTCCAGATTCTATAATAGAAAAATGATATATTAGATTGTGGTGTACATCACATAACATTGTGAAAAGCTTTCAGGGATGTGACAGTGTTTGTTCATCGCTGTGGAAACACAACAGAGAGGGAAAAAAAGGAAGAGGCAATTCTGCACTTTATCCCCCTTTCAATATATAATGCTCACTCTGGGAATTCTTTGAGCCACAGCCACAATCATTGCTACCCTCTGCCCTCTCCCTCTCGCTGTTTGTCTTCCTCTCTGTGCCTATCATGCTGTACCGCTCGCCTCTTTCAGACTCCCGTGTGTGAATCTGCAGTGTGGCTGCGCAGCATGTGTCTGCAGCTGTGTGAGTGTGTTCCCTCAGTTTTCATGCATATATATATTTTAGATGTCGGCTCTCCACACTTGTCTTGATAGCTTGCTTGTGTGTGTGTGTGTGTGTGTGTGTGTGTGTGTGTGTGTGTGTGTGTGTGTGTGTTTGTGTGCATGTGCTCCTCTGTATCTGTTATGAATCTGAACAGCCATGAACAGCATGGCCCGACCTTGTAAATCCTGCATGTGTTTTTCATGCAGATGAGTCCTGGGAATATTCCATGCTGCATGTGTGCTTTGGTATGTGAATGGATTTCATATGAATATGGACATATCTGTTATAAATCTGAAGCATGTCCTTTTATCTCTGCGCTATGCATTTCTGATTTTCCCAACTTACCTTCATACTGTGTGTGTGTGTGTGTGTGTGTGTGTGTGTGTGTGTGTGTGTGTGTGTGTGTGTGTGTGTGTGTGTGTGTGTGGGAGTGTGTGCTCCATTGTAAATCTCTTGCACGACTTTGATGTTTACTATGGAGTGCAGTGCGTCAGATTTGTTCTGCCTGTCTCGCTCGGTTTTGTCTTCCCAGTAAGAGTTTGCATGTTTGTCTGCGTTTGTTTTTGGTGTGTGTGTGTGTGTGTGTGTGTGTGTGTGTGTGTGTGTGTGTGTGTTTGCCTGCCTGCTCGCTTATTAATATGCAAGAGAAACAGCTGGTGTGGCTAATGGCTGCCCCTCCCCATGTCCCTCCCAGATCGCGTCCTCCCCTCCACACTGCTCATTCAACTGAACATCACCTCTTCGTCTTCTTCTTCTTCTTCTTCTTCATCTCGCCTCCTCCATGCTTCAAACAGGTCAGGTGTGACAGTGTGAGTGTGGGTTCGAGTGTCAGTGTGTGTGTGTGTGTGTGTGTTGGTGGGGGTGATACTAAGGCGTAAAGATAGAGGAACCAAACGCTGGAAATGAGAGGTTAAAAATAGGTGAACATGGGATTAGCTTTATGGAATTATTTACTGTAATGATGAAAGTGCAGAGATTGCTTTTCGTCTTTGCTACTGTAATTTAATCACCGTGCAAATTCAAATAAGAGCGAACAGCGTGGTCTTGAAGTCCAGAGAGAATGAAAGAGGAGTGGTAGAATAGGAGGGGGAGAGAGGTACAGTATAAGCGAGTTCAATTAGCAGAATTTAGCCTATTAATTAGCGCTATTAGCAACAGAACGCGGCTGCTACTTAGTGAGCGTGCGCGTGTCTGTCCGTTTGGTAGAGTTGACATGAAAGTGACTTGTTAAGAGCCACAAATGAGACGCTTTGAAATGCCAGAAACAAAAATACACACTCGTGGACACACACAAATGCAGGTTATGGAGATGTGGTTTGGATTAGCATTTTTGAGTGCATTCCTGCTGCTGCTAGCGCAAAGACACATCCACTTCCACACATGCACAGAGTAGTTGTAGTTGGTGCAGCGGTGCTGACTGTGTCAACTGACAGTGTGTGTGTGTGTGTGTGTGTGTGTGTGTGTGAAGTGGGCGCAGTTCGACGTCCTGGCTTGCGTGCCTTTTCTTCATAAAAATGCCACTCAACTCCTCCACCGAGGAATCGGGAGCAGCTGGCGGCATTTTCTCTCCTTTTCAGGCCACTCTAGTTGCCTCTTCACCAGTCTTTTCCTCTATTTTTAGTTTCCTGCATTCTTTGCGCATTTCTTTGCTTCTCATCCTCACTGTCTGCTTGTCTTTTTTTTTTTTGCCTGGTTTGAAAATCTTACTAGCTTTCTCCGAGGTTCCAAGGCCGGGTGCTTCACTTCTCACCAAGCCCGAGAAAACACATGAATCATTTTTATTCATGATCAGACAGGCCCTCTGAATGACACTGCTGGGGCCAACTGGGCATGTGAGTTCTGTGCAGTGATCGATGGTGAGAAACAGGCTTTTTTTTTTTTTTTTTTTTCCACGGACGCTCTTGAACTATTTTCAAGTTCAGATGAAAATAATTTGCAAGGTCATGACCAAACCGCACTCCACCACACGCACCACCTACAAATCATGCACATATTGTAGAGGAAAAGAACGGGGGAAAAGATGGAGAACTAACAAAGAAAACCTCAGACCACCCTCCTCTCTCCCTTCAGTGGGACCAGGCAGCTAATCAGTGCCCTCTGCTGGCAGGAAGCGTCACTGCAGCAGAACCACTTGTTGCCTCCCCTCCACTCAATTGGTTTAATTGTGTTCTTATTTATATATTTCAACATTGATTTTTCTGTTGAGGCTGACATGGCTCTAATCAACAGCGACGGGCTGTCACGGTGTGATGGATGGAACAAAGCCAGTAAGCAAACACAATGCAAGACGAGTGTGACACGCGTGTGTGTGTGTGTGTGTGTGTGTGTGTTTGTGTGAGTATTTGTATGTGTGTCTGTTTGTTTAGGTGTGCGTCTGTGTTTGTGTGTATGTTTGCACTCGCATCTCTATCAAAGTGTGTCTGCAGTACAGATTTTCCTCGCCATCCGACCCTTGTGTGCATGTTTGTGTGCATGTTTCTGTGTGTGTGTGTGTGTGTGTGTGTACATGATGAGCATGTGGTAGCTGCTGAAGAAAAATGGCAAGAAGCAGGACAATGTGTCATAATTACGCTCAGGGTGTCACGGCGAGAAGCAGCGTTAAAGCCAGATGAGGTGGTGTTTACAGATATGAACATACAAATAGAACAGCATATTGCGTCAGATACACCCCCCCCCCCCACCTCTCCACCTCTCCTTTCTCCGACACTCTACATCTTTTCTCCCCTGTCCCTCGTGGCCATGCGTCCCCTTGTCTGTCACTTCCTGTGTGTATTTATGAGTGTGTGCCAGAACTCTAAATGTATGCAGTGTCTGCCCTATTTCCTCCTCTTTCTTAAGATATGATAGAGGGGAGAAGTGGGGGGGGGGGTGGGCAAATGAGAAAAAAGTCCCTCAATAGATGTAGGCCTGGAAAAGAAGGTCAGTGTTTTACTTATCAGAGAATGAAGAGAGAGAAACATTAGAGCCAGAAATGAAGAGAAAGGTGGAAGGACAGGAGGAAACTTTAGGAAACGAGGATACACCAATTAGATAATGGAACAACATCTTTGAAGAAGGTAAGGGACATTTCCAACATGGTTAAATGGACTTGAGCTTGTATGAGGCTTGTCTAGTCTTCTGACTACTCAAAGCGCTGTGACACCACAGGTCACACCTACACATTCACACACTGATGGTAGAGGCTGCTGTGTAAAGTGTCTATCAGTTTCAACCATTCATAAACCGCAGACGAAGCAGCAGGAGCAGCAGGAGCAACTTGGAGTTAAGTTTCCCAAAGCACACAACGGACATGTAGCTGTAAGCCACAGCCGCCCTTTTGCATGAAGAGGAATCAGTTTTATCCAGTAAAAGGTTTTATGTACATTACAGTTTTGAACATGCACATCTTAAACTGTTTGTTAATGACGTGTACAAGATTTAACATCAAACAAACTTAAAGATTACAACAAGATCTACAATCAGCTTTTGTTGTTTGAAAGGAAGATGGCTGCAGGGAACAGATTGACAGGGTTTCTCTATGTTCAAGGCTTTAAGAGCTTTTCAGGACCAATATGTGTTTGCATTTTTAGACCTTTTTAGGAGCTACTGGCAAAAGTACAAAAGACATAAGAGGAAAATGTTGAGTCTAAAAGTAAATGGCAGGTCTCCTTGAACTGGCACTTACCCAATCAAGAGGAAAGTTATTTCAATAGAAACATTTTAACTTATTACTTAGAGAAGAAGCTGTTTTTGAAAGCACACAACATTGCATTCCAATCTGGACACTTTGTGTTAAATGGATTTGAGCTTATATATTTCTTTTCTAGTCTTCTGTCTACTCAAAGCTCTTATAAACTGCATGTCACACAATGATGGTAGAGATCACTATGTAATATCATCCATCAGAAGTAACTAATCCCATTCATACACCACCACTGAATCAGCGGGAGCAATTCAGGGTTAAGAGTCTCGCCTGAGGACACATCGGACATGTTGCTCAGCTGGGGATTGAACCCTTGACCTTCCGGTTGAGAGACGATGACTCCACCAACTGAGCCACAGCGGCCCCTGTTGCATTCTTTTTCATTTCAAATTGAAATTGGGACTGAAGTAGATGTAACTCTATAAAAGTGGATTAAGTATTTCTTAATCCATTTTGAAGGCCTGTCAAAATCAGATTAAGAAGGTTTCAAGATATTTTTTTAAAATTGAGATAATTGAATTATCTACTTCTTGACACATTGAATAAAACACTGTCTGTGACTAGTGCGCACACCCCGTGCACCGAGGCTGTATTCTTCCAAACCGGCGACCCAGGCTCAAATCCCACCTGTGGCTCCAATCCTGCATATCATTCCTCGATCTATCTCTCCCTGATTTCTGACTCTATCGTCTGTACTATCTCTACATTTAAAAAAAAGGCTAATCCCCCCTCCAAAAAAAAGAAGAAAAAAGATGATTTAAAGTTGATGTGAAAAATCATCATTTGGAGCACTGGTGACCTAGTGGTTAGTTGGTTCGTCCCTTGTAAAGAGGCTACAGTCCTCTGTGCATGGTTGGATTTGGGTTTGAATCCAGCCTTTGGCTTCTTTGCCACATCATTACCCACTCTCTTTCTCTCTTTTTTCCCACTCTATACTTTGTCCTGTCTCCTCAATAAAGGCATAAAAGCCCCAAAAATAAGCTTTAAAAAAAAAGTGGTAATTATTTTCCTTTCAAGCATGAAATGCAAACTTGTACTTACAGACTTACAGCATCTATACTTATGAATTAATGTGTCCTTCATCTCTCTTATTGAAAATGTTGTTTCCTACTTACCCACACACCACAGACTGTTTCCAGTCCTAAAGGAAGTGTCTGACACAGACAAACCCCCCCCCCGCTGTGTGAAAGGATTCTCATTCTTCTTCACACAGGTGTGTTCCATTTCCAGACAAACAAGCCTTTTTTATGCTTTTTTTTTCTGGGCATTTTTGCCTTCATTGAACAGTACAGCTGAAGAGAGATGGGAAATGTTGGGAGGAAAGACCGGGGGATGACATGCAGCGAAGGACCGTGGTTTCAGACTCAAACTCACAGCCGCTGCGTCAAGGACTATAGCCTTATGCGGGAAAACAACACTACACTATCCAGCATCCCTAAAGCTGCTAAACAAACCCATAATGAAGTGCAGACACCAGATTACAATCCTCCTCTTACACTTTAAGCAACCTATGACAACCTTTCTCTAACCTTTACCTTCCTGCAGTTTCCATTTGCACATATTCAAGAGAGCCAGCCAAAAAGAAAAAAATGTTGGCAATGGGATAAGAATGATGTTAATAATGCAGTTTAAATAATCAAACAAACCAGATACTTTTGTCCTTCTAGGGAAGCGAAGGTCACCGACTTAACTTAGAAAAAGAAGCCTGAGCGGGATATTTTGCTTTCTATTTATAGAGCTATATATGTTTAATATTTTCAATATCCTCAAACTTGTAGATCTACATTTTTTACCGAATGGGATCAGTGAAAACTCAACAGTATAGACATGTGATTAGAGCCAGATTTGAATTGTGTGTTAACAGTGAAAGAGAGTGGAGAAAGAAGAAACCTTGACTAAAACGGAGATAGGAGTCTCTAGAGACAGATAGAAAGAAGAGAAAGAGGACGGGAAGACAAACAGAGAAAAAAGATTCAATTTCAAGCATCACAATTCAATCAACAGCATCGCTCCCCAGACAGTAATAACTGCACAGTTACATAAATAAGACGTAAAAACATCACAAAGATTATACTACTATGCACTCTGAAGGTCAGGATCGACTCAAGAAAGTGTCTAAACTTTATCATTTCTGCAATGCAAAGTACATATATTCTAAAAGAGAAATGGACTAAGAGCAAAGACAAAAAGGATGATCGTGATGAATGATGGGGAGTCGACAAAAAATGGGAAGATTGGTGAAAAAAAGGGAGTGAAGCTGTGAAAAAAAAAAGATTGTACTTAGCAAGAGGGAGACAGGAAAATGCTTGTTAAGAGGATAGAGCGATAAAAAAAAATCTGATAAAAGGAGAGAAATATGCTTTAGCTGGAGCCGATGCGAGTGAGAAATTATCTAAAATGATATAAAAGAGCTTTATGCACGCTGGCATAAAGGGAAGAACATGCTTAATGTGCTGCACTCTCCTTTCCTCAATCTCCCCTAGAAAACATTTCTTTAAACGTCCCTCTTTTGTCGTTTCACTTTGAAGCTCCAAATTTCATAAAAGGCGTGTGTGTGTGTGTGTGTGTGTGTGTAACAAATGGATGCTATCGTGTGTGTGTGTGTGTGTGTGTGTGTGTGTGTGTGTGTGTGTCTTTGGGGGAGTGCATGTTGGAGTGTGTGCAGTAATTGATGTTTGCTATAAGCACTCTGCCGCCCATGAAAGTGAAGTGGTGTTATGTGTTACAGTCCATCCAATATCCAATAACACCCTAATTCCACTATTGAGCTACATGGCTGCCAGCTATAGTGCCAAGTAATACTAGACACCCTCACACACGCACACACGCACGCACGCACGCACGCACGCACGCACGCACGCACACACACACAGAGTGAGAGTGAAGTTTCTTCATGTTGTTTTGGATCATAACTTTGAGTTCCACATGTTTCTGTTCAGCTAAGGTAAACACACAGTTGAGTTAGGGTCCTCATTTTTACCCTGTAAACTCGACCCTA